>NW_026045664.1:0-27560 GCF_023898315.1 Schistocerca nitens
CCAGTTATTGCCACACCCGTGAGGACAGGTAATGCCCCCCCCCCCGAGAGACAGATACTTGCCTTCCCCCGAGAGACAGATACTTGCCCCCCCAACAGACAGATGCTTGCCACCCCACCCAGAGACAGATACTTGCCCCCCCCGAGAAACAGATAATTGCCCCACCAAGAAACAGATACCTTGCCCCCCCCCCCGAGAGACAGATACTTGCCCCGCCCCCCCCCCCCGAGAGACAGATACTTTGCCCTTTCCCCCTAAAGACAGATAGGTGCCCCCCAGAGAGGCAGATACATTGCCACCCCCCGAGAGACGGATACTTGACACCCCCCCCCCCCCGAGAGACAGATACTTCTCCCCTCCCCAAGAGACAGATAATTGCCCCCCCCCCTGGGAGACAGATACATTGCCCCCCCGAGAGACAGATACTTGCCCCCCGAGAGATAGATACTTCCTCCCCCTGAGAGGCAGATACTTGCCCCCCCCGAGAGACAGGTACATTGCCCCCCCCGAGAGACAGATACTTGCCCCCCCGAGAGATAGATACTTCCTCCCCCTGAGAGGCAGATACTTGCCCCCCCCCCGCGAGACAGATGCTTGCCCACCCCGAGAGACCGATACTTGCCCCCCCCGAGAGACAATTGCTTGCCCCCCCCCCCGAGAGACAGATGCTTGCCCCCCCCCCCGAGAGACAGATACTTTGCCCCCCCCCCCCGAGAGACAGATTCTTGCCCCCCCCCCCCCCGAGAGACAGATTCTTGCCCCCCGCCACAAAGAGACAGATACTTCCCCGCCGAGAGACAGATATTGCCCCCCCCTGAGAGACAGATATTGCCCCCCTGAGAGACAGATGGTTGCCCCCCCCCTGAGAGACAGATACTTGCCCCCCCGAGAGACAGATACTTTGCCCCCCACACCGAGAGACAGATTAATCCCCCCCCTGAGAGACAGATACCTTGCCAGCCCCCCCGAGATACAGAAACTTGTCTCCCCCCCCGAAAGATGGATAATTGTCTCCCCCCCGAGTGACAGATACTTGCATCCCCCCCGAGAGACAGATATTTCCCCCCCCTCCGAGAGACAGATATTTTGCCCGCCTTGAGAGACAAATACCTTTCCCCCCCCCCGAGTGACACATACCTTGCCCCCGCCCCCGAGAGACAGATACTTGCCCCCCGAGAGACAGATACTTTTGCCAACCGAGATTCAGATACTTTCCTCCCCCCCTGAGAGACAGATACTTGCCCCCCCCCCCCCGAGAGACAGATACTTAGCCCCCCTGAGAGAGAGATACTTGCCCCCCCCGAGAGACAGATACTTGCCCCCACGCCACAAAGAGATGGATACTTCCCCCCCGAGAGACAGATATTGACCCCCTGAGAGACAGATATTGCCCCCTGAGAGACAGATGGTTGCCCCCCCCCCCAGAGAGACAGATACTTGCCACCACCAGAGACAGATACTTGCACCCCCGAGAGACAGATACTTTGCCCTTTCCCCCGAGAACAGCTACTTGAACCCCCCCCCCGAGAGACAGATACTTTGCACCACCTTGAGACAGATACTTGCTTCCCCCCGAGAGACAGATACTTTGCCCGCCCCCCCAGAGACACAGATACTCTCCCCCTCCCGAGAGACAGATACCTTGTTCCCCCCCCCGAGAGTCACATACTTGCCTCGCCTCCGAGAGACAGATACTTGCCCCCCCCCCCCCCGAGGGATAGATACTTGTCCCCCCGAGAGACAGATACTTGCCCCCCCGGGGGGCCGATACTTGCCCCCCCCCCCCCCCCAAGAGACATATACTTGCCCCCCGAGAGTTACATACTAGCTGCCCCCCCGAGAGTCAGATACTTGCCCCCCCCCCCCCCCCGAGAGACTAATACTTGCCCCCCCGAGAGACGGATACTAGCCCCCCCAAGAGACATATACTTGCCCCCCCGAGAGAAAGGTACTTGCCCCCCGAGAGACAGTTACTTGCACCCCCCCAGATAGACAGATACTTTGCCTCCTAGAGAGACAGATACTCTGAACTCCCTAGAGACAGATACTTGCTCCCCCCGAGGGACTGGAATATTTTCCCCCCTCCACAGAGACTGATAGTCTCCCCCACGCGAGAGACACATACCTTGTCTCCCCCCCGAGAGACATTTACTTGCCTCGCCCCGAGAGACAGATACTTGACCCCCCACTGAGAGACAGATACTTGCCCCCCCCCCCCCCCAAGGGATAGATACTTGCCCCCCACAGAGACAGATACTTGCACCCTCGGGGGACAGATACTTGCCCCCCACCCCGGAGAGACAGATACTTGCCCCTGCCCGAGAGACAGAAACATGCCCCCCCCCGAGAGACAGATACATGCCCCCCCCCCTAGAGACATGTACTTGCTCCCCCCCGAGAGACAGATACTTGCCCCCCCGAGAGATAGTTACTTGCTGCCCCCCCCCGCGCAGAATTAGATACTTGCCCCCCCCCCACCTGAGAGACAAATACTTGCCACCCCCCTGATAGACGGATACTGGCCCCACCCCGAGAGAGAGATACTTGGCTCCCCCTCCAGAGACAGATACTTGCCCCCCCGAGAGACAGACAGTGTCTCTCCCCCCCCAAGAGACAGATCCTTTGCTCCCCCCGCCGAGAGACAGATACTTGTCTCCCCCTCCTCGTGAGACAGATACTTTGTCCCCCCCGAGAGACAGATACTTTGCCCCCCCGAGAGACAGATACTCCGCCCCACCGAGAGACAGATACTTTGCCCCCCCCTGGAGAGAGATACTTGCCCACCTGAGAGACAGATACTTTCCCCCCCCCCAGAGAGACAGATTCTTTCCCCCCCCCTAGGAGTCAGATACTTGCCGCCCCCCCGAGTGACAGGATAATTGCCCCCAACCAAGAGACAGATACGTGCCCCCTCCGAGAGACAGATACTTGCCCCCCCCCGAGAGAAAGAGAGTTGCCCCCCCCGAAGGACAGATACTTTCCCCATCGAGACACAGATTCTTGGCCCCCACGATAGACAGATTTTTGCCCCCCCGAGAGACAGATTAGTTCCCCCCCGAGAGACAGATAATTTCCCCTCCCCCCCGAGAGACAGATCCTTTGCCCCCCCGAGAGACAGATACTAGTCTCCCCCCGAGATACAGATTCTTTGCCCCCCCTCCCTGAGAGACAGATACTTTGCCCCCCCCCCCCCCCCCGAGAGACAGATACTTGCCTCCCCCCCGAGAGACAGATTCTTTCCCCCCCCCCGAGAGTCAAATACTTGACGCCCTGAGATACGGACACTTGTCCCCCCCCGAGAGACAGATACTTTGTTCCCCTACCGAGAGACAGATACTTGTCCCATCCCCCGAGAGACATATACATTGTCTCCTCCCCGAGAGACAGATAATTTGTCTCCCCCCACAGAGACCGTTCCCCCCCCCCCCCGAGAGATAGATACTTGCCCCCTCGAGAGACAGATACTTGCCCCCCCCCAAGAGACAGATAATTCCCCACCCCCGAGAGACCAGATACTGGTCTACTCCCCGCGAGATATAGATACTTGTCTCCCCTCCGAGAAAACGATACTTGTCCCCCCCGAGAGACAGATACTTCCCCCCCCCACCGAGGGGCAGATACTTGCCTCCCCCACGAGACAGATACTTGCCCCCGGAGTCACAGATAGTTGCCCCCTCCCAGAGAGACAGATACGTGCCCCCGAGAGAAAGATACTGGCCCCCATCCGAGAGACAGATACTAGCCCCCCCCCGAGAGAGAGATACCTTGTTCCCCCCCCCGAGAGACAGATGACTTGCCAGCCCCCCCTGAGATACAGATACCTGTCTCCCCCACCCGAGTGACAGATACTTGCCTCCCCCTCCCAAGAGACAGATACTTGCCCCCCCCCCAAGAGGCAGATACTTTGTCCCCACCCCAGACACAGATACCATGCCAACCCCGAGAGACATACTTTTGCCCCCCCCCCCGAGAGACAGATACTTGTCTCCCCCTGAGAGACATATAATTGCCCCCCCCGAGAGACATATACTTGCACCCCCCCCCGAGATACAGATACTTGCCCTCCCCCAAGAATCAGATACTTGCCACCACCCCGAGAGTCGTAAACTAGCCCCCCCCAGAGAGATACATTTTTGCACCCCCACGAGAGACAGATACTTGCCTCCACCCGAGAGAAGATTACTTCCCCCCCTGAAACACAGATACTAGCCCCCCCCCCCCCGGAGTGACACATTCTTTGCCCCCCCTCCCCGAGAGAAATATACTTTGGTTCCCCCCGAGAGACAGATGCTTTATCTCCCCCCCTGAGAGACAGATGCTTTGTTTCCCCCCCCTGAGAAACATATACTTGCCCCCCCCAGTGACACAATCTGTGGCCCCCCCTCCCCCAAGAGAGAGATACCTTGTCTCCCCCCAAGAGAGACAGTTACTTTATCACCCTCTCCCCACCCACCACCAAGACACTGATAGCTTTCCCCCCTCGAGAGTCAGATACTTTGCCCCACCCCCAAAGAGACTGATAGTTTCCCTCCCCCCCGAGAGAACAGATCTTTTGCCCCACACGCCGAGAGACAGATACTTGTCTCCCCCCCCCCCCTCGTGAGACAGACACTTTGTCCCACCCTGAGAAACAGATACTTTGCCCCACCCGAGAGACAGATACTTGTCCCCTTCCCCGAGAGACAGATACCTTAGCCCCCGAGAGACAGTTCCTTTGCCCCGCCCGAGAGACATATAATTGTCTCCCCCCCCCTGAGAGACAGATACTTGCTCCACCCCCCCGAGAGACGGATACTTGCCACCCCCCCCCCCCCCGCCGAGATACAGATCCTTACCCACCCCGAGAGACAGATACTTGCCCCCCTCATGAGAGATAGATACTTGCCCCACTCCAAGGGACAGATACTTGCCATCCCCGAGAGACAGAATACTTTGCCCCCCCTCATGAGAGACAGATACTTTGCCCTCCCCCCCCAAGAGATAGATACATTGCCCCCACACGAAAGACATATACTTGCCCCCCCCTGAGAGACAGATACTTTGCCCCCCCCCGAGAGACAGATACTTTGCCCCCCCACATGAAAGACATATACTTGCCCCCGCAATGAAAGACAGATACTTTCCCCCCTCCTGAGAGACAGATAATTCCCCCCCCCCAGAGAGACAGATATTTGCTCCCCCCCCTGAGAGACAGAATTGCCCCCCCCCCCCCCTGAGAGACAGATCTTTGAGCCCATCTGAGAGACAGATACTTGCCCCCCCCCCTGAGAGACAGATTCTTGCCCCCTTCCCCAGTGACAGATACTTGCCCCTACCCGAGAGATAGATACTTGCTGCCCCCCCGAACGACAGATACTTGCCCCCCCCCCCAAGAGACAGGTACTTTGCCACCATCGAGACACGGATTCTTGCTCCCCCGAGAGACAGATTCTACCCCCCCCTCCGAGAGACAGATTATTTCCATCCCTGAGAGACAGATATTTTGCCCCCCCCCCCGAGAGACAGATACTTTGCCCCCTCCAAGAGACAGATACTTGCCCCCCCGAGAGACAGATACTTGCCCCTCCGAGAGACAGATAACTGCCCCCCCAAGAGACAGATACTTGCCCCCCCAAAAGACAGATACTTGCCCCCACCGAGAGACAGATAGTTGCCCCCCCACCGAGAGACACATACTTGCCCCCACCCCCGAGATATAGATACTTGCCCCCCCCGAGAGACAGATCCTTGCCCCCCACCCGAGAGACAGATATTTGCCCCCCCCCGAGAGAGAGGTACTTGCCCCCCCGAGAGTCAGATGCTTTGCCCCCCCCCCGAGAGACAGATACTATGCCCCCGAGAGACCGATACTTGCCCCCCCCCCCCGAGACACAGATACTTTGCCCCCCAAGAGACACATACTTGCCCCCCCAGAGAGACAGATACTTTGCCCCCCCGAAAAACAGATGCTTTGCCCCCCCCCCGAGAGACAGATGATTGCCCAACCCCCCGAGACACAGATACTTGCCTCCCCCCGCCGAGAGACATATACCTGCATCCCCCCGAGAGACAGATACTTTGCCACCCTGAGAGACAGATACCTTGCCCCGCCGAGACACAGATACTTGCCCCCCCCAGAGACAGATACCTTGCCCCCCCCCCCCCGAGAGTCAGATACTTGTATCCCCCCGCCAAGAGATAGATACTTGACCCCCTTGAGAGACAGACACTTGCCGCCCCAAACCCCGAGAGACAGATACATTGCCCCCCCCACCCCGAGACAGATACTTGCCCTGCCCCCCCCGAGTGACAGATACTTGCCCCCCCCCCCCCGGGAGACAGATACTTGTCCCCCAAGAGACAGATACTTGCACCCCCCGAGAGACAGATACTTGCTCCCCCCCACCAAGAGACAGATACTTGCCCCCCCCCCCCCCCGAGAGACAGATACTTGCCCCCGCGAGAGACAGATACTTGCCCCCCGCCCCGAGAGACAGATACTTGCCCCCCCCGAGAGTGAGATACTTGCCCCCCCCGAGAGACAGATGATTTGCCCCCACCCCGAGAGACAGTTACTATGCCCCCCGAGAGACAGATACCTGGCCCCCCCGAGAGACAGATACTTGCCCCCCCCCCGAGAGACAGATACTTTGCCCCGCCCCGAAAGACCGATACTTGCTTCCCCCCCCCCGAGCGACAGATACTTGCCCCCCCACCCCAAGAGACAGTTCCTTCCCCCCCCGAGAGACAGCTACTTTGCCCTCCCCGAGAGACAGATCTTGCACCACCCCGAGAGACAGACACTTGCCACGCCTGGGAGACAGTTACTATGCCCCCCGAGAGACAGATACTTAACCCCCCCCGAGAGACGGATACTCGCGCCCCGAGCTACACATACTTGCCCCCCCGAGAGGCAGATACATGCTCCCCCGAGAGACAGATACTTGCCCCCCCCCGACAGACAGATGGATGCCCCCCCGAGAGACTGATACTTGCCCCCCCCCGAGATACAGATACTTGTCCCCATGAGAGACAGATACCTTGTCAGCCTCCTCGAGAGATTGAAACGGATACTTGCGCCCCCGAGCGACAGATACTTGCCCCCCCCCCCAGAGGCAGATACATGCCCCCCCGAGAGGCAGATGCTTTCCCCCCTTCCCCTCGAGTGAAAGATACTTGCCTCCCCCCCCCGAGAGACAGATATTTCCCCCCCCCCCCGAGAGACTGATATTTTGCCCCTCCGAGAGACAGTTACTACGCCCCCTGAGAGACAGATACCTGCCCCCCCGAGAGACAGATACTTGCCCCCCCCCCGAGAGACAGATACTTGCCCCCGCCCCGAGAGACAAATATCTTGCCTCCCCCCCGTGAGACAGATACTTGCCCCTCCGAGAGACAGATATTTGCCGCCCCCCCCCACCCCCCTCGAGAAACAGATACTTGACACCCCTCCTGAGAGACAGATACTTCCCCCCGAGAGACAGATAATTGCCCCCCCCCGAGAGACAGATACTTGCCCCCCTGACAGACAGATGCTTGCCCCACCAAGAGACATATACTTTGCCCCCCCCCGAGAAACAGACACTTGCCCCCACCCGAGAGACAGGTACTTGCCCCCCGCCACCAAGAGACCGTTACTTCCCCCCCGAGAAACAGATATTGCCCCCCCCTGAGAGACAGATATTGCCCCCCCCGAGAGACAGATGTTGCCCCCCCCGAGAGACTGATACTTGCCCACCCCTGAGAGACAGATACTTGCCCCCCCTCCCCCGCCAAGATACAGATTCATCCCCCCCCCCGCGAGAGACAGATACCTTGTCAGACTCCTCGAGAGACAGAAACTTGTCTCCCCCTCCGAGAGACAGATAATTGTCTCCCCCCGAGTGACAGATACTTGCCTCCCCCCGAGAGACAGATACTTGACCCCCTGAGAGACTGATATTTTTCCCCTCCGAGAGACAAATACCTTTCCCCCCGAGAGACAGATACGTTGCCCCCGCCCCCTAGAGAAAGATACTTGCCCCCCCGAGAGACAGATACTTTGCCCCCCCCGAGAGACAGATACTTGCCTCCCCGCCGAGAGACAGATACTTGCCCCCCCCCCCCCCCGAGAGGCAGAGACTTTCACCCCCCGAGAGACAGATTCTTTGCCGCCCCGCTGAGAGACAGACACTTGCCCCTCCCGAGAGACAGATACTTGCCTCGCCCCCGAGAGACTGATACTTGCCACCCCCCCAGACAGATATTGCCCCCCCCCCCAGAGACAGATATTGCCACCACTGAGACACAGATAATTGCCCCCCCAGAGACAGATACTTAATCCCAACGGGAGACAGATAATTCCCCCCCCCCCCTTAGCGACAGATACGTGCCCACTACCCCCCCCCCCCCCCCCCCGAGGGGCTGATACTTGCCCCCCCGAGAAACAGATGCTTGCCCCCACCCCCAAAGAGACAGATAATTCCCCCCGAGAGACAGATACATTGTCCCCACCCCGAGAGACAGATACTTGCCTCCGATCCCTCGAGAGACAGACACTTGACCCCCCCCCCGAGAGACAGATACTTGCCCCCCCCCCCCCGAGAGACAGATGCTTTGCCCCCCCGAGAGACAGTTACTATACCCCCCTGAGAGACAGATACTTGCCCCCCCCCCCGAGAGACAGATACTTTTCCCCCCAAGAGACAGATACTTGCCCCCCCTGAGACAGATACATTGCCCCTCCCCCCAAAAGAGAAATGCTTTGCCCCCCCCCGGAAGAGAGTTACTGTGCCCCCCCCCCCCCCCGAGATACATATAATTGCCCCCCCGGAGAGACAGATACTTTGCCCCCCTGAGAGACAGACACCTTGCCCCCCCCAGAACCAGATACCTTGCCACCCCCCCCCCCCAAGAGACAAATACTTGTCACCACCCGAGAGATACCTTGTCAGACTCCTCGAGAGACAGAAACTTGTCTCGCCCTCCGAGAGACAGATAATTGTCTCCCCCCCGAGTGACAGATACTTGCCTCCCCCCCGAGAGACAGATACTTGACCCCCTGAGAGACTGATATTTTTCCCCTCCGAGAGACAAATACCTTTCCCCCCGAGAGACAGATACGTTGCCCCCGCCCCCTAGAGAAAGATACTTGCCCCTTTGAGAGACAGATACTTTGCCCCCCCCGAGAGACAGATACTTGCCTCCCCGCCGAGAGGCAGAGACTTTCACCCCCCGAGAGACAGATTTTTTGCCGCCCCGCTGAGAGACAGACACTTGCCCCTCCCGAGAGACAGATACTTGCCTCGCCCCCGAGAGACTGATACTTGCCACCCCCCCCCAGACAGATATTGCCCCCACCCCCAAAGAGAAAGATAATTCCCCCCGAGAGACAGATACTTTGTCCCCACCCCGAGAGACAGATACTTGCCTCCGACCCCTCGAGAGACAGACACTTGACCCCCCCCCCCCGAGAGACAGATACTTGCCCCCCCCCCGAGAGACAGATACTTTGCCCTTTCCCCCTAAAGACAGATAGTTGCCCCCCAGAGAGGCAGATACATTGCCACCCCCCGAGAGACCGATACTTGCTTCCCCCCCGAGAGACGGATAATTGCCGCCCCTACGAGTGACAGATACTTGACACCCCCCCGAGAGACAGATACTTCTCCCCCTCCAAGAGACAGATAATTGCCCCCCCTGGGAGACAGATACATTGCCCCCCCGAGAGACAGATACTTGCCCCCACCGAGAGATAGATACTTCCTCCCCCTGAGAGGCAGATACTTGCCCCCCCCCCCGAGAGACAGATACTTGCCCACCCCGAGAGACCTATACTTGCCCCCCCAGAGACAGATGCTTGCCCCCCCCGAGAGACAGATACTTTGCCCCCCCCCCCGAGAGACAGATACTTTGCCCCCCCCTCGAGAGACAGATTCTTGCCCCCCCGAGAGACAGATTCTTGCCCCCCCCGCCACAAAGAGACAGATACTTCCCCGCCGAGAGACAGATATTGCCCCCCCTGAGAGACAGATATTGTCCCCCTGAGAGACAGATGGTTGCCCCCCCCCCCGAGAGACAGATACTTGCCCCCCGAGAGACAGATACTTGCCCCCCACACCGAGAGACAGATTAATCCCCCCCCCCGAGAGACAGATACCTTGCCAGCCCCCCCGAGAGACAGACACTTGTCTCCCCCCCCCGAGAGACGGATAATTGTCTACCCCCCAAGTGACAGATACTTGCATCCCCCCGAGAGACAGATATTTCCCCCCCCCCTCTGAGAGACAGATATTTTGCCCCCTTGAGAGACAAATACCTTTCCCCCCGAGCGACAGATACCTTGCCCCCGCCCCCGAGAGACAGATACTTGCCTCCGTAGAGACAGATACTTTTGCCCAACCGAGATTCAGATACTTTCCTCCCCCACCGAGAGACAGATACTTTGCCCCCCGAGAGACAGATACTTGTCCCCCCCGAGAGACAGATACCTGCCCCCCCGCCACAAAGAGACAGATCCTCCCCCCCCCGAGAGACAGATATTGACCCCCTGAGAGACAGATATTGCCCCCCTGAGAGACAGATGGTTCCCCCCCCCCCAGAGAGACAGATACTTGCCCCCCCGAGAGACAGATACTTGCCCCCCACACCGAGAGACAGATTCACCCCCCCCCCCCCCCGAGAGACAGATACCTTGCCAGCCCACCCCCCCCGAGATACAGAAACTTGTCTCCCCCCCTGAGAGACAGATAATTGTCTCCCCCCCCGAGTGACAGATAACTACATCCCCCCCGAGAGAAAGATATTGCCCCCCCACCCGGGAGACTGATAATTGCACCCCCCAGAGACAGATACTTGCACCCCCGAGAGACAGATACTTTGCCCTTTCCCCCGAGAGACAGCTACTTGACCCCCCCGGGAGACAGATACTAGCCCCCCCGGGAGACAGATAGTTACCCCCCCGAGTGAAAGATACTTGCCCCACTCCGTGAGACCGATACTTCCCCCCCCTCGAGAGAAAGATATTGCCGCCCCCGAGAGACAGATTCTTGCCACCCGAGAGATAGATACTTTCCCCCCCCCCCTGAGAGGCAGATACTTGCCCCCCCAAAAGACAGATACTTGCCCCCCCACCGTGAGAGAGATACTTGCCCCCCCCCCCCCCGAGAGACACATACTTCCCCCTAAGAGACAGATACTTTGCCCCTCCCCCGAGAGACAGACACTTGCCTCCACCCCCCCGAGACACACATACTTGCCCCACCTGAGAGACACATATTTGCCCCCTTCCAACCAAGTGACAGATACTTGCCCCCCCCCCCCCCCCCGACAGACAGGTGCTTGCCCCCCCCGAGAGACAGATACTTGCCCCCCCCCACCGAGAGACAGATACATGTCCCCCCCCACCGAGATACAGATACTAGTCCCCCCGAGAGACAGATAACTTGTCAGCCTCCTCAAGAGACAGAAACTTGTCTCCCCCACCGAGAGACAGATAATTATCTCCCCACCGAGTGACAGATACTTGCCTCCCCCCCGAGAGAAATATATTTGCCCCCCCCCCCCCCGAGAGACTGATATTTTGCCCCTCCGAGAGACAGTTCATACGCCCCCCGAGAGACAGATACCTGGACCCCCCCGAGAGACCAATACTTGCCCCTCCCCGAGAGACAGATCCTTGCCCCCCGCCTGAGAGACAGATACTTGCCCCCCCCCCCAGACAGATACTTGCCCCCCCCCGAGAGACAGATGCTTTGCCCCCCCGAGAGACAGTTACTATACCCCCCTGAGAGACAGATACTTGCCCCCCCCCCCCGAGAGACAGATACTTGTCCCCCCGAGGGACAGATAACTTGTCAGCCTCCTCGAGAGACAGAAACTTGTCTCCCCCTCGAGAGACAGATAATTGTCTCCCCACCGAGTGACAGATACTTGCCTCCCCCCCGAGAGAAATATATTTGCCCCCCCCCCCCGAGAGACTGATATTGTGCCCCTCCGAGAGACAGTTCATACGCCCCCCGAGAGACAGATACCTGGACCCCCCCGAGAGACCAATACTTGCCCCTCCCCGAGAGACAGATCCTTGCCCCCCGCCTGAGAGACAGATACTTGCCCCCCCCCAGACAGATACTTGCCCCCCCCCCCGAGAGACAGATGCTTTGCCCCCCCGAGAGACAGTTACTATACCCCCCTGAGAGACAGATACTTGCCCCCCCCCCCCCGAGAGACAGATACTTTTCCCCCCAAGAGACAGATACTTGCCCCCCCTGAGACAGATACATTGCCCCTCCCCCTAAAGAGAAATGCTTTGCCCCCCCCCGGAAGAGAGTTACTGTGCCCCCCCCCCCCCCGAGATACATATAATTGCCCCCCCCGGAGAGACAGATACTTTGCCCCCCTGAGAGACAGACACCTTGCCCCCCCCAGAACCAGATACCTTGCCACCCCCCCCCCCCCCAAGAGACAAATACTTGTCACCACCCGAGAGATACCTTGTCAGACTCCTCGAGAGACAGAAACTTGTCTCGCCCTCCGAGAGACAGATAATTGTCTCCCCCCGAGTGACAGATACTTGCCTCCCCCCCGAGAGACAGATACTTGACCCCCTGAGAGGACTGATATTTTTCCCCTCCGAGAGACAAATACCTTTCCCCCCGAGAGACAGATACGTTGCCCCCCGCCCCCTAGAGAAAGATACTTGCCCCCCCGAGAGACAGATACTTGCCTCCCCGCCGAGAGGCAGAGACTTTCACCCCCCGAGAGACAGATTTTTTGCCGCCCCGCTGAGAGACAGACACTTGCCCCTCCCGAGAGACAGATACTTGCCTCGCCCCCGAGAGACTGATACTTGCCACCCCCCCCCCAGACAGATATTGCCCCCCCACCCCCAAAGAGAAAGATAATTCCCCCCCGAGAGACAGATACTTTGTCCCCACCCCGAGAGACAGATACTTGCCTCCGACCCCCTCGAGAGACAGACACTTGAACCCCCCCCCCGAGAGACAGATACTTGCCCCCCCCCCCCCCCGAGAGACAGATACTTTGCCCTTTCCCCCTAAAGACAGATAGTTGCCCCCCAGAGAGGCAGATACATTGCCACCCCCCGAGAGACCGATACTTGCTTCCCCCCCGAGAGACGGATAATTGCCGCCCCTACGAGTGACAGATACTTGACACCCCCCCCCGAGAGACAGATACTTCTCCCCTCCAAGAGACAGATAATTGCCCCCCCCTGGGAGACAGATACATTGCCCCCCCCGAGAGACAGATACTTGCCCCCACCGAGAGATAGATACTTCCTCCCCCTGAGAGGCAGATACTTGCCCCCCCCCCCCGAGAGACAGATACTTGCCCACCCCGAGAGACCTATACTTGCCCCCCCAGAGACAGATGCTTGCCCCCCCCGAGAGACAGTTACTTTGCCCCCCCCCCGAGAGACAGATACTTTGCCCCCCCCCCTCGAGAGACAGATTCTTGCCCCCCCGAGAGACAGATTCTTGCCCCCCCGCCACAAAGAGACAGATACTTCCCCGCCGAGAGACAGATATTGCCCCCCCCTGAGAGACAGATATTGTCCCCCTGAGAGACAGATGGTTGCCCCCCCCCCCCCCCGAGAGACAGATACTTGCCCCCCGAGAGACAGATACTTGCCCCCCACACCGAGAGACAGATTAATCCCCCCCCCCCGAGAGACAGATACCTTGCCAGCCCCCCCCGAGAGACAGACACTTGTCTCCCCCCCCCCGAGAGACGGATAATTGTCTACCCCCCAAGTGACAGATACTTGCATCCCCCCCGAGAGACAGATATTTCCCCCCCCCTCTGAGAGACAGATATTTTGCTCCCTTGAGAGACAAATACCTTTCCCCCCGAGCGACAGATACCTTTGCCCCCCGCCCCCGAGAGACAGATACTTGCCTCCGTAGAGAACAGATACTTTTGCCCAACCGAGATTCAGATACTTTCCTCCCCCACCGAGAGACAGATACTTTGCCCCCCGAGAGACAGATACTTGTCCCCCCCGAGAGACAGATACCTGCCCCCACGCCACAAAGAGACAGATCCTCCCCCCCCCCCGAGAGACAGATATTGACCCCCTGAGAGACAGATATTGCCCCCCTGAGAGACAGATGGTTCCCCCCGCCCAGAGAGACAGATACTTGCCCCCCCGAGAGACAGATACTTGCCCCCCACACCGAGAGACAGATTCACCCCCCCCCCCCCGAGAGACAGATACCTTGCCAGCCCACCCCCCCCGAGATACAGAAACTTGTCTCCCCCCCTGAGAGACAGATAATTGTCTCCCCCCCCGAGTGACAGATAACTACATCCCCCCCGAGAGAAAGATATTGCCCCCCCACCCGGGAGACTGATAATTGCACCCCCCAGAGACAGATACTTGCACCCCCGAGAGACAGATACTTTGCCCTTTCCCCCGAGAGACAGCTACTTGACCCCCCCGGGAGACAGATACTAGCCCCCCCGGGAGACAGATAGTTACCCCCCCGAGTGAAAGATACTTGCCCCACTCCGTGAGACCGATACTTCCCCCCCCTCGAGAGAAAGATATTGCCGCCCCCGAGAGACAGATTCTTGCCACCCGAGAGATAGATACTTTCCCCCCCCCTGAGAGGCAGATACTTGCCCCCCCAAAAGACAGATACTTGCCCCCCCACCGTGAGAGAGATACTTGCCTCCCCCCCCCCGAGAGACACATACTTCCCCCTGAGAGACAGATACTTTGCCCCTCCCCCGAGAGACAGACACTTGCCTCCACCCCCCCGAGACACAGATACTTGCCCCCCCCCCGACAGACGGATGCTTGCCCCCCCGAGAGACAGATACTTGCCCCCCCCCCCGAGAGACAGATACATGTCCCCCCCCCCACCGAGATACAGATACTTGTCCCCCCGAGAGACAGATAACTTGTCAGCCTACTCGAGAGACAGAAACTTGTCTCCCCCTCCGAGAGACAGATAATTGTCTCCCCACCGAGTGACAGATACTTGCCTCCCCCCCGAGAGAAATATATTTGCCCCCCCCCCCCCGAGAGACTGATATTTTGCCCATCCGAGAGACAGTTTATACGCCCCCCGAGAGACAGATACCTGGACCCCCCGAGAGACCAATACTTGCCCCCCCCCCCCCGAGAGACAGATCCTTGCCCCCCGCCTGAGAGACAGATACTTGCCCCCCCCCCAGACTGATACTTGCCCCCCCCCCGAGAGACAGATGCTTTGCCCCCCCGAGAGACAGTTACAATACCCCCCTGAGAGACAGATACTTGCCCCCCCCAAGAGACAGATACTTTTCCCCCCAAGAGACAGATACTTGCCCCCCCTGAGACAGATACATTGCCCCTCCCCCTAAAGAGAAATGCTTTGCCCCCCCCGGGAGACAGTTACTGTGCCCCCCCCCCCCCCCCCGAGATACAGATAATTGCCCCCCCGGAGAGACAGATACTTTGCCCCCCTGAGAGACAGACACCTTGCCCCCCCCCCAGAACAAGATACCTTGCCACCCCCCCCCCAAGAGACAGATACTTGTCACCAACCGAGAGATAGATACTTAACCCCCACGAGAGACAGATACTTGGCCCCCCATCCCGAGAGACAGATACTTTGACCCCCCCGCCCTGAGAGACAGATATTGCCCCCCCCAAGAGACAGATACTTGTCTCCCATCGTTGAGTAACAGATACTTGCTCCCCCCCGAGAGACAGATACTTGCCCCCCCCCGAGAGACAGATACTTTACCCCACTGTGAGACAGTTACCTTGCCCCCCCGAGAGACAGATATTTGCCCCCCCCCCCGAGAGACAGATATTTGCACACCTCCACAAGAGACAGATACTTGCCCTGCCACCAAGAGACAGATACTTGCCCCCCCCGAGAGACAGATACTTGCCCCCCCCGAGAGACAGATACTTGCCCCCCGCCCGAGAGACAGATACTTGCCCCCACACCACGAGAGATAGATACTTCCCCCCCAAGAGACAGATGCTTTGCCCCCACCACGAGAGGCAGTTACCATGCTCCACCGAGATACAGATACCTGGCCCCCCCGAGAGACAGATACTTGCCCCCCCGAGAGACAGATACTTTGCCCCCCCGAAAGACAGATTCTTGCCCCCCGCCCGAGAGACAGATACTTGCTCCCACACCACGAGAGAGAGATACTTGCCCCCCCCCCAAGAGACAGATGCTTTGCCCCCACCACGAGAGACAGTTACCATGCTCCACCAAGATACAGATACCTGGCCCCGCCGAGAGACAGATACTTGCCCCCCCGAGAGACACTTACTTTGCCCTCCCCGAGACAGATACTTGCACACCTCCACAAGAGACAGATACTTGCCCTGCCACCGAGAGACAGATACTTGCCCCCCCCGAGAGACAGATACTTGCCCCCCCGAGAGACAGATACTTGCCCCCCGCCCGAGAGACAGATACTTGCCCCCCCCGCCCCGAAAGACAGATACTTGCCCCCGCCGAGAGACAGATACTTGGCACCCCCGAGAATCAGAAACTTGCCCCACCGAGAGACAGATACTTGCCCCCACGCGCGAGAGACAGATATTGCCCCCCCCGAGAGACAGATAATTTTCTCTCCCCGACACACAGATAATTCCCCCCCCCCCCCCCGAGATACAGATACTTGCCACACCCCGAGCAACAGATATCTAGCCACCCCCCGAGAGACAGATATTTCCCCCCCCGAGAGACAGATACTTTGCGCCCCCCCCCCCCCGAGAGACAGATACTTGCGCCCCGAGAGACAGATACTTGCCCCCCCGAGAGGCAGATACTTGCCCCCCCGAAAGGCAGATACTTGGCCCCCCGAGAAACAGATACTTGCCCCCCAGAGAGACAGAAACTTCCCCCCCGACAGACAGATGCTTGCCCCCCCCGGGAGACAGATACTTTGCCCCCCCCCCGGAGACAGATACTTGCCCCCACCCGAGAGACAGTTACTTGCTCCCCGCCACCAAGAGACTTATACTTCCCCCCCCGAGAGACAGATAAATCCCCCCCCTGAGAGACAGATATTGCCCCCCCGAGAGACAGATGATTGCCCCCACCGAGAGACTGATACTTGCCCACCCCAGAGAGACAGATACTTGCCCCCCCACACCAAGACACAGGTTCATCCCCCCCCGAGAGGCAGATACCTTGTCAGCCTACTCGAGAGACAGAAACTTGTCTGCCCCCTGAGAGACAGATTAATTGGCTCCCCCCAAGTGACAGATACTTGCCTCCCCCCGAGAGACAGATACTTTGCCCCTCCCCCCGATAGACTGGTACTTGCCTCCACCCCCCCCGAGAGACAAATACTTGCCCACCCTGAGAGACAGATACTTGCCCCCTTCCCCTCGAGGGACAGATACTTGCCCCCCCCCCCCCCCGACAGACAGATGCTTGCCCCCCGAGAGACAGATACTTGCCCCCCCCCGAGGGACAGATTCTTTGCCCCCCCGGGAGACAGATACTTGCCCCCCATGAGAAAGATACTTGTCCCCCCCCAAGAGACAGTACTTACCCCCCCCACCGAGAGAAAGATATTTGCCCCCCGAGAGACAGAAACTGTGCCCCACCGGGAGACAGTTACCTTGCCCCCCCCGAGAGACAGATACTTGACCCCCCGAGACACAGATTCTTGCAACCCCCCACGAGAGATTGATACTTGCCTGCCCACCGGGAGACAGATACCTGCCCCCCCGAGAGACAGACACTTGCCCCCTCAAGAGACAGATACTTGCCCCCCCCATGACAGACAGATACTTGCGCCCCGAGCGACAGATACTTGCCCCCCCTAGAGGCAGATACTTTCCCCCCGAGAGACATATACCTTGCCACCCCCCCAAGAGACAGAAACTTGTCTCCCCCCCGAGAGACAGATACTTGTCTCCCCCCCCGAGTGACATATTAGCCGCCCCCCCAGATTCAGATTCATGCCCCGCCCGAGAGACCGATTCTTGCCACACAACCCCCCCTCCGATAGAGACACTTGCCCCACCCCGAGTGACAGATACTTGCTCCCCCGAGAGACAGATACTTTGCCTCCCCCCGAGAGACAGATACTTGCCCCCCCCGAGAGACTGATATTTGGCCCCTCCGAGAGACAAATACCTTTCCCCCCGAGAGACAGATACCTTGCCCCCGCCCCCGAGAGAAAGATACTCTCCCCCCCAAGAGACAGATACTTGCCCCCCCTGAGAGACAGTTACTTTGCCCTCCCCGAGAGACAGATACTTGCCACCCCCCCGAGAGACAGATACTTGCCAACCTGAGAGACAGATACTTGCCACCCCCAAGAGACAGATACTTGCCCCCCCCGAGAGACAGATACTTGCCCCCCCCCGAGAGACAGATATTGTCCCCCCCCGAGAGAAGATAATTGCCCCCCCCCCCCGAGAGACAGATAATTGCCCCGCCCCCGACAGAAAGATACTTGCACCCCACCTGAGAGACAGATATCTTGCCATCCCCCTAGAGACAGATACTTGCCCCCCACCGAGAGACAGATACTGGCCCCCCCCCTCCGAGAGACAGATACTTGACACTCCCCGAGACACAGATACTTCTCCCCCCCCCCCCCCCCCCCGAGAGACACATACTTTGCCCACCCGAGAGACAGATACTTGCGCCCTGAGCGACAGATACTTGCCCACCCGAGAGGCAGATAGTTGCCCCCCCCCCGAGAGACAGAAACTTGCCCCCCCTGAGAGACAGACTTTGCCCCCTCCCGAGAGAAAGATGATTGCCCCCCCCCCCCCCCCCGAGACACAGATACTTGCCCCCCCGAGAGACAGATACTTGTCCCCCCCCACCGAGATACAGATTCATCCCCCCAAGAGAAAGATACCTTGTCAGCCTACTCGAGAGGCAGAAACTTGTCTCCCCCCCCGAGAGACAGATAATTATCTCCCCACCGAGTGACAGATACTTGCCTCCCCCCCGAGAGACTGATACTTGCCCCCCCCTACCCCCGAGAGACTGATATTTTGCCCCTCCGAGAGACAAATACCTTTCACCCCCCCCCCCCGAGATACAGATACCGTGACACCGCTCCTGAGAGAAAGATACTTGCCCCCCGATAGACAGATACTTTGCCCCCCCGAGTGACAAATACTTGCCTTCCCCCAAGAGAGACAGATACTTGCCCCCCCGAGAGGCAGATACTTGCACCCTCCGAGAGACAGATACTTGACCCCCCCGCCCGAGAGACATATACTTACCACCCCCCGAGAGACAGAAACTTTCCAACCCCGAGAGACAGATGCTTGACACCCCCCCAATAGACAGATACTTCTCACCGCCCGAGAGACAGATAATTGCCCCCCCCCCCCGAGAGACAGATACTTGCCTCCCCGAGAGACAGATACTTGCCCCCCCCCCGAGAGACAGATAGTTGCCCCCCCCCCCCACCGAGAGACAGAAATTTGCCCCCTCCCCAAGAGACAGATACTTGCCCCCCCCCGAGAGACCGATTCTTGCCACACAACCCCCCCTCCGATAGAGACACTTGCCCCACCCCGAGTGACAGATACTTGCTCCCCCGAGAGACAGATACTTTGCCTCCCCCCGAGAGACAGATACTTGCCCCCCCCCCCCCCCAGAGACTGATAGACAAATACCTTTCCCCCCGAGAGACAGATACCTTGCCCCCGCCCCCGAGAGAAAGATACTTGCCCCCCCAAGAGACAGATACTTGCCCCCCCTGAGAGACAGTTACTTTGCCCTCCCCGAGAGACAGATACTTGCCACCCCCCCCGAGAGACAGATACTTGCCACCCTGAGAGACAGATACTTGCCACCCCCAAGAGACAGATACTTGCCCCCCCCCCCGAGAGACAGATACTTGCCCCCCCCCCGAGAGACAGATATTGTCGCCCCCCTGAGAGAAGATACTTGCCCCCCCCCGAGAGACAGATAATTGCCCCGCCCCCGACAGACAGATACTTGCTCCCCACCTGAGAGACAGATATCTTGCCATCCCCCTAGAGACAGATACTTGCCCCCCACCGAGAGACAGATACTTGCCCCCCCCCTCCGAGAGACAGATACTTGACACTCCCCGAGACACAGATACTTCTCCCCCCCCCCCGAGAGACAGATAATTGCCCCCCCAAGAGACACATTTCCCCCCCCCGAGAGACAGATACTTGCGCCCTGAGCGACAGATACTTGCCCACCCGAGAGGCAGATAGTTGCCCCCCCCGAGAGACAGAAACTTGCCCCCCCGAGAGACAGATACTGGCCCCCCCCGAGAGACAGATACTTGCCCCCCGCCACCCAGAGACAAGTACTTACCCCCCGAGAGACAGATATTGCCCCCCCTGAGAGACAGACTTTGCCCCCTCCCGAGAGAAAGATGATTGCCCCCCCCCCCCCCCGAGACACAGATACTTGCCCCCCCGAGAGACAGATACTTGTCCCCCCCCACCGAGATACAGATTCATCCCCCCAAGAGAAAGATACCTTCTCTCAGCCTCCTCGAGAGGCAGAAACTTGTCTCCCCCCCGAGAGACAGATAATTATCTCCCCACCGAGTGACAGATACTTGCCTCCCCCCCGAGAGACAGATACTTGCCCCCCCTACACCCGAGAGACTGATATTTTGCCCCTCCAAGAGACAAACACTTTTCACCCCCCCCCCCCGGGATACAGATACCGTGACACCGCTCCTGAGAGAAAGATACTTGCCCCCCGATAGACAGATACTTTGCCCCCCCGAGTGACAAATACTTGCCTGCCCCCAAGAGAGACAGATACTTGCCCCCCCGAGAGGCAGATACTTGCACCCTCCGAGAGACAGATACTTGACCCCCCCGCCCGAGAGACAGATACTTACCACCCCCCGAGAGACAGAAACTTGCCAACCCCGAGAGACAGATGCTTGACACCCCCCCAATAGACAGATACTTCTCACCGCCCAAGAGACAGATAATTGCCCCCCCCCCCCCCCGAGAGACAGATACTTGCCTCCCCGAGAGACAGATTCTTGCCCCCCCCCGAGAGACAGATAGTTGCCCCCCCCCCCCCACCGAGAGACAGAAACTTGCCCCCTCCCCGAGAGACAGATACTTGCCCCCCCCGAGAGAGAGATAGTTGCCCCCCACCCGAGAGACAGTACTTGCCCCCCCGGAGACAGATATTGCCGCCCCTGAGACACAGATAATTGCCCCCACAGAGACAGATACTTAATCCCAACGGGAGACAGATAATTCCCCCCCCCCCCCCCCGAGAAACAGATACTTGCCCCCACCCCCAAAGAGACAGATACTTCCCCCCGAGAGACAGATACTTTGTCCCCACCCCGAGAGACATATACTTGCCTCCGACCCCTCGAGAGACAGACACTTGACCCCGCCCCCCCCGAGAGACAGATACTTGCCCCCCCCCCCCCCCGAGAGACAGATACTTTGCCCTTTCCCCCTAAAGACAGATAGTTGCCCCCCAGAGAGGCAGATACATTGCCACCCCCCGAGAGACGGATACTTGCTTCCCCCCCGAGAGACGGATAATTGCCGCCCCACCGAGTGACAGATACTTGACACCCCCCCGAGAGACAGATACTTCTCCCCCTCCAAGAGACAGATAATTGCCCCCCCTGGGAGACAGATACATTGCCCCCCCGAGAGACAGATACTTGCCCCCACCGAAAGATAGATACTTCCTCCCCCTGAGAGGCAGATACTTACCCCCCCCCGAGAGACAGATACTTGCACACCCCGAGAGACCTATACTTGCCCCCCCGAGAGACAGATGCTTGCCCCCCCCCCCGAGAGACAGATACTTTGCCCCCCCCCGAGAGACAGATACTTTGCCCCCCCCTCGAGAGACAGATTCTTGCCCCCCCGAGAGACAGATTCTTGCCCCCCCGCCACAAAGAGACAGATACTTCCCCGCCGAGAGACAGATATTGCCCCCCCTGAGAGACAGATATTGCCCCCCTGAGAGACAGATGGTTCCCCCCCCCAGAGAGACAGATACTTGCCCCCCCGAGAGACAGATACTTGCCCCCCACACCGAGAGACAGATTCACCCCCCCCCGAGAGACAGATACCTTGCCAGCCCCCCCCCCCCCGAGATACAGAAACTTGTCTCCCCCCCTGAGAGACAGATAATTGTCTCCTCCCCGAGTGACAGATAACTACATCCCCCCCCGAGAGACAGATATTGCCCCCCCACCCGGGAGACTGATAATTGCACCCCCCAGAGACAGATACTTGCACCCCCGAGAGACAGATACTTTGCCCTTTCCCCCGAGAGACAGCTACTTGACCCCCCCGGGAGACAGAAACTAGCCCCCCCGGGAAACAGATAGTTACCCCCCCGAGTGAAAGATACTTGCCCCACTCCGTGAGACCGAACTTCCTCCCCCTCGAGAGAAAGATATTGCCGCCCCCGAGACACAGACTCTTGCCACCCGAGAGATAGATACTTTCCCCCCACACTGAGAGGCAGATACTTGCCCCCCCAAAAGACAGATACTTGCCACCCCACCGTGAGAGAGATACTTGCCCCCCCCCCTCCCGAGAGACACATACTTCCCCCTGAGAGACAGATACTTTGCCCCTCCCCCGAGAGACAGACACTTGCCTCCACCCCCCCAAGACACAGATACTTGCCCCACCTGAGAGACACATACTTGCCCCCTTCCAACCAAGTGACAGATACTTGCCCCCCCCCCGACAGACAGATGCTTGCCCCCCCGAGAGACAGATACTTGCCCCCCCCCGAGAGACAGCTACTTTCCCCCCCCCCCACCGAGATACAGATACTTGTCCCCCCGAGAGACAGATAACTTGTCAGCCTCCTCGAGAGACAGAAACTTGTCTCCCCCTCCGAGAGACAGATAATTGTCTCCCCACCGAGTGACAGATACTTGCCTCCCCCCCGAGAGAAATATATTTGCCCCCCCCCCCCGAGAGACTGATATTTTGCCCCCCCCGAGAGACAGTTTATACGCCCCCCGAGAGACAGATACTTGCCCCCCCGAGAGACAGAAACTTCCCCCCGACAGACAGATGCTTGCCCCCCCCGGGAGACAGATACTTTGCCCCCCCCCGGAGACAGATACTTGCCCCCACCCGAGAGACAGTTACTTGCTCCCCGCCACCAAGAGACTTATACTTCCCCCCCGAGAGACAGATAAATCCCCCCCTGAGAGACAGATATTGCCCCCCCGAGAGACAGATGATTGCCCCCACCGAGAGACTGATACTTGCCCACCCCAGAGAGACAGATACTTGCCCCCCCACACCAAGACACAGGTTCATCCCCCCCCGAGAGGCAGATACCTTGTCAGCCTACTCGAGAGACAGAAACTTGTCTGCCCCCTGAGAGACAGATAATTGGCTCCCCCCAAGTGACAGATACTTGCCTCCCCCCGAGAGACAGATACTTTGCCCCTCCCCCCGATAGACTGGTACTTGCCTCCACCCCCCCCCCCCCCGAGAGACAAATACTTGCCCACCCTGAGAGACAGATACTTGCCCCCTTCCCCTCGAGGGACAGATACTTGCCCCCCCCCCCGACAGACAGATGCTTGCCCCCCGAGAGACAGATACTTGCCCCCCCCCCGAGGGACAGATTCTTTGCCCCCCCGGGAGACAGATAATTGCCCCCCATGAGGCAGATACTTGTCCCCCCCCCAAGAGACAGTACTTACCCCCCCCCACCGAGAGAAAGATATTTGCCCCCCGAGAGACAGAAACTGTGCCCCACCGGGAGACAGTTACCTTGCCCCCCCCGAGAGACAGATACTTGACCCCCCGAGACACAGATTCTTGCAACCCCACACGAGAGATTGATACTTGCCTGCCCACCGGGAGACAGATACCTGCCCCCCCGAGAGACAGACACTTGCCCCCTCGAGAGACAGATACTTGCCCCCCCCATGACAGACCGATACTTGCGCCCCGAGCGACAGATACTTGCCCCCACTAGAGGCAGATACTTTCCCCCCGAGAGACATATACCTTGCCACCCCCCCAAGAGACAGAAACTTGTCTCCCCCCCGAGAGATAGATACTTGTCTCCCCCCCCGAGTGACATATTAGCCGCCCCCCCAGATTCAGATTCATGCCCCGCCCGAGAGACCGATTCTTGCCACACAACCCCCCCTCCGATAGAGACACTTGCCCCACCCCGAGTGACAGATACTTGCTCCCCCGAGAGACAGATACTTTGCCTCCCCCCGAGAGACAGATACTTGCCCCCCCCCGAGAGACTGATATTTGGCCCCTCCGAGAGACAAATACCTTTCCCCCCGAGAGACAGATACCTTGCCCCCGCCCCCGAGAGAAAGATACTTGCCCCCCCAAGAGACAGATACTTGCCCCCCCTGAGAGACAGTTACTTTGCCCTCCCCGAGAGACAGATACTTGCCACCCCCCCGAGAGACAGATACTTGCCACCCTGAGAGACAGATACTTGCCACCCCCAAGAGACTGATACTTGCCCCCCCCCCCCCGAGAGACAGATACTTGCCCCCCCCCCCGAGAGACAGATATTGTCCCCCCCCCGAGAGAAGATAATTGCCCCCCCCCCCCCCGAGAGACAGATAATTGCCCCGCCCCCGACAGAAAGATACTTGCACCCCACCTGAGAGACAGATATCTTGCCATCCCCCTAGAGACAGATACTTGCCCCCCACCGAGAGACAGATACTGGCCCCCCCCTCCGAGAGACAGATACTTGACACTCCCCGAGACACAGATACTTCTCCCCCCCCCCCCCCCCCCCCGAGAGACAGATAATTGCCCCCCCGAGAGACACATACTTTGCCCCCCCGAGAGACAGATACTTGCGCCCTGAGCGACAGATACTTGCCCACCCGAGAGGCAGATAGTTGCCCTCCCCCCGAGAGACAGAAACTTGCCCCCCCGAGAGACAGATACTGCCCCCCCCCGAGAGACAGATACTTGCCCCCCGCCACCGAGAGACAAGTACTTACCCCCCGAGAGACAGATATGGCCCCCCCTGAGAGACAGACTTTGACCCCTCCCGAGAGAAAGATGATTGCCCCCCCCCCCCGAGACACAGATACTTGCCCCCCCGAGAGACAGATACTTGTCCCCCCCCACCGAGATACAGATTCATCCCCCCAAGAGAAAGATACCTTGTCAGCCTCCTCGAGAGGCAGAAACTTGTATCCCCCCCCGAGAGACAGATAATTATCTCCCCACCGAGTGACAGATACTTGCCTCCCCCCCGAGAGACTGATACTTGCCCCCCCTACCCCCGAGAGACTGATATTTTGCCCCTCCGAGAGACAAATATACCTTTCACCCCCCCCCCCCCCCCGAGATACAGATACCGTGACACCGCTCCTGAGAGAAAGATACTTGCCCCCCGATAGACAGATACTTTGCCCCCCCGAGTGACAAATACTTGCCTGCCCCCAAGAGAGACAGATACTTGCCCCCCCGAGAGGCAGATACTTGCACCCTCCGAGAGACAGATACTTGACCCCCCCCGCCCGAGAGACATATACTTACCACCCCCCGAGAGACAGAAACTTGCCAACCCCGAGAGACAGATGCTTGACACCCCCCCAATAGACAGATACTTCTCACCGCCCGAGAGACAGATAATTGCCCCCCCCCCCCCCCGAGAGACAGATACTTGCCTCCCCGAGAGACAGATACTTGCCCCCCCCCGAGAGACAGATAGTTGCCCCACCCCACCGAGAGACAGAAATTTGCCCCCTCCCCGAGAGACAGATACTTGCCCCCCCCCGAGAGACCGATTCTTGCCACACAACCCCCCCTCCGATAGAGACACTTGCCCCACCCCGAGTGACAGATACTTGCTCCCCCGAGAGACAGATACTTTGCCTCCCCCCGAGAGACAGATACTTGCCCCCCCCCCCCCCCCCACCCCGAGAGACTGATATTTGGCCCCTCCGAGAGACAAATACCTTTCCCCCCGAGAGACAGATACCTTGCCCCCGCCCCCGAGAGAAAGATACTTGCCCCCCCAAGAGACAGATACTTGCCCCCCCTGAGAGACAGTTACTTTGCCCTCCCCGAGAGACAGATACTTGCCACCCCCCCGAGAGACAGATACTTGCCACCCTGAGAGACAGATACTTGCCACCCCCAAGAGACAGATACTTGCCCCCCCCCCCGAGAGACAGATACTTGCCCCCCCCCCGAGAGACAGATATTGTCCCCCCCCTGAGAGAAGATAATTGCCCCCCCCGAGAGACAGATAATTGCCCCGCCCCCGACAGACAGATACTTGCACCCCACCTGAGAGACAGATATCTTGCCATCCCCCTAGAGACAGATACTTGCCCCCCACCGAGAGACAGATACTTGCCCCCCCCCTCCGAGAGACAGATACTTGACACTCCCCGAGACACAGATACTTCTCCCCCCCCCGAGAGACAGATAATTGCCCCCCCAAGAGACACATTTCCCCCCCCCCGAGAGACAGATACTTGCGCCCTGAGCGACAGATACTTGCCCACCCGAGAGGCAGATAGTTGCCCCCCCCCGAGAGACAGAAACTTGCCCCCCCGAGAGACAGCTACTGCCCCCCCCCGAGAGACAGATACTTGCCCCCCGCCACCCAGAGACAAGTACTTACCCCCCGAGGGACAGATATTGCCCCCCCTGAGAGACAGACTTTGCCCCCTCCCGAGAGAAAGATGATTGCCCCCCCCCCCCCGAGACACAGATACTTGCCCCCCCGAGAGACAGATACTTGTCCCCCCCCACCGAGATACGGATTCATCCCCCCAAGAGAAAGATACCTTCTCAGCCTCCTCGAGAGGCAGAAACTTGTCTCCCCCCCGAGAGACAGATAATTATCTCCCCACCGAGTGACAGATACTTGCCTCCCCCCCGAGAGACAGATACTTGCCCCCCCTACCCCCGAGAGACTGATATTTTGCCCCTCCAAGAGACAAACACTTTTCACCCCCCCCCCCCGAGATACAGATACCGTGACACCGCTCCTGAGAGAAAGATACTTGCCCCCCGATAGACAGATACTTTGCCCCCCCGAGTGACAAATACTTGCCTGCCCCCAAGAGAGACAGATACTTGCCCCCCCGAGAGGCAGATACTTGCACCCTCCGAGAGACAGATACTTGACCCCCCCGCCCGAGAGACAGATACTTACCACCCCCCGAGAGACAGAAACTTGCCAACCCCGAGAGACAGATGCTTGACACCCCCCCAATAGACAGATACTTCTCACCGCGCAAGAGACAGATAATTGCCCCCCCCCCCCCCCCCAAGAGACAGATACTTGCCTCCCCGAGAGACAGATACTTGCCCCCCCCCGAGAGACAGATAGTTGCCCCCCCCCACCGAGAGACAGAAACTTGCCCCCTCCCCGAGAGACAGATACTTGCCCCCCCCCGAGAGAGAGATAGTTGCCCCCCACCCGAGAGACAGTACTTGCCCCCCCGGAGACAGATATTGCCGCCCCTGAGACACAGATAATTGCCCCCCCAGAGACAGATACTTAATCCCAACGGGAGACAGATAATTCCCCCCCCCGAGAGACAGATACGTGCCCCCTACCCCCCCCCCACCCCCCCCCCCGAGGGGCAGATACTTGCCCCCCCGAGAAACAGAT
>NW_026045665.1:0-15305 GCF_023898315.1 Schistocerca nitens
GTATCTCCTTATCGATGCACTATTTCTTCTTTACTGTATCCCTCAGACCCTCACATTGACGAATTAACACAGAAATTGCGTCGCAATTAAATTCTCTGGGTTCCATGGCTTCTCTTTCCCAATCTAGCAACGTTTCTATGGAAATTACTGGATTCTCTTTTGGGGTCGAGTATCTCTTTATCGTTGCACTTTTTTTCTTTACTGTATCCCTCAGACCCTCACATTGACGAATTAACACAGAAATTGCGTCGCAATTAAATACTCTTGGTTCCATGACTTCTCTTTCCCAATCTAGCAACGTTTCTATGGAAACGACAGGACATTCTTCTGGAGTCGAGTATCTCCTTATCGATGCACTATTTCTTCTTTACTGTATCCCTCAGACCCTCACATTGACGAATTAACACAGAAATTGCGTCGCAATGAAATACTCTTGGTTCCATGACTTCTCTTTCCCAATCTAGCAACGTTTCTATGGAAACGACAGGACATTCTTCTGGAGTCGAGTATCTCCTTATCGATGCACTATTTCTTCTTTACTATATCCCTCAGACCCTCACATTGACGAATTAACACAGAAATTGCGTCGCAATTAAATACTCTGGGTTCCATGGCTTCTCTTTCCCAATCTAGCTACGTTTCTATGGAAATTACTGGATTCTCTTTTGGGGTCGAGTATCTCTTTATCGTTGCACTTTTTTTCTTTACTGTATCCCTCAGACCCTCACATTGACGAATTAACACAGAAATTGCGTCGCAATGAAATACTCTTGGTTCCATGACTTCTCTTTCCCAATCTAGCAACGTTTCTATGGAAACGACAGGACATTCTTCTGGAGTCGAGTATCTCCTTATCGATGCACTATTTCTTCTTTACTGTATCCCTCAGACCATCACATTGACGAAATAACACAGAGATTGCGTCGCAAAGAAATACTCTTGGTTCCATGACTTCTCTTTCCCAATCTAGCAACGTTTCTATGGAAACGACAGGACATTCTTCTGGAGTCGAGTATCTCCTTATCGATGCACTATTTCTTCTTTACTATATCCCTCAGACCCTCACATTGACGAATTAACACAGAAATTGCGTCGCAATTAAATACTCTTGGTTCCATGACTTCTCTTTCCCAATCTAGCAACGTTTCTATGGAAACGACAGGACATTCTTCTGGAGTCGAGTATCTCCTTATCGATGCACTATTTCTTCTTTACTGTATCCCTCAGACCCTCACATTGACGAATTAACACAGAAATTGCGTCGCAATGAAATACTCTTGGTTCCATGACTTCTCTTTCCCAATCTAGCAACGTTTCTATGGAAACGACAGGACATTCTTCTGGAGTCGAGTATCTCCTTATCGATGCACTATTTCTTCTTTACTGTATCCCTCAGACCCTCACATTGACGAATTAACACAGAAATTGCGTCGCAATTAAATTCTCTGGGTTCCATGGCTTCTCTTTCCCAATCTAGCAACGTTTCTATGGAAATTACTGGATTCTCTTTTGGGGTCGAGTATCTCTTTATCGTTGCACTTTTTTTCTTTACTGTATCCCTCAGACCCTCACATTGACGAATTAACACAGAAATTGCGTCGCAATTAAATACTCTTGGTTCCATGACTTCTCTTTCCCAATCTAGCAACGTTTCTATGGAAACGACAGGACATTCTTCTGGAGTCGAGTATCTCCTTATCGATGCACTATTTCTTCTTTACTGTATCCCTCAGACCCTCACATTGACGAATTAACACAGAAATTGCGTCGCAATGAAATACTCTTGGTTCCATGACTTCTCTTTCCCAATCTAGCAACGTTTCTATGGAAACGACAGGACATTCTTCTGGAGTCGAGTATCTCCTTATCGATGCACTATTTCTTCTTTACTATATCCCTCAGACCCTCACATTGACGAATTAACACAGAAATTGCGTCGCAATTAAATACTCTGGGTTCCATGGCTTCTCTTTCCCAATCTAGCAACGTTTCTATGGAAATTACTGGATTCTCTTTTGGGGTCGAGTATCTCTTTATCGTTGCACTTTTTTTCTTTACTGTATCCCTCAGACCCTCACATTGACGAATTAACACAGAAATTGCGTCGCAATGAAATACTCTTGGTTCCATGACTTCTCTTTCCCAATCTAGCAACGTTTCTATGGAAACGACAGGACATTCTTCTGGAGTCGAGTATCTCCTTATCGATGCACTATTTCTTCTTTACTGTATCCCTCAGACCATCACATTGACGAAATAACACAGAGATTGCGTCGCAATGAAATACTCTTGGTTCCATGACTTCTCTTTCCCAATCTAGCAACGTTTCTATGGAAACGACAGGACATTCTTCTGGAGTCGAGTATCTCCTTATCGATGCACTATTTCTTCTTTACTATATCCCTCAGACCCTCACATTGACGAATTAACACAGAAATTGCGTCGCAATTAAATACTCTTGGTTCCATGACTTCTCTTTCCCAATCTAGCAACGTTTCTATGGAAACGACAGGACATTCTTCTGGAGTCGAGTATCTCCTTATCGATGCACTATTTCTTCTTTACTGTATCCCTCAGACCATCACATTGACGAAATAACACAGAGATTGCGTCGCAAAGAAATACTCTTGGTTCCATGACTTCTCTTTCCCAATCTAGCAACGTTTCTATGGAAACGACAGGACATTCTTCTGGAGTCGAGTATCTCCTTATCGATGCACTATTTCTTCTTTACTGTATCCCTCAGACCCTCACATTGACGAATTAACACAGAAATTGCGTCGCAATTAAATACTCTGGGTTCCATGGCTTCTCTTTCCCAATCTAGCAACGTTTCTATGGAAATTACTGGATTCTATTTTGGGGTCAAGTAGCTCTTTATCGTTGCACTTTTTTTCTTTACTGTATCCCTCAGACCCTCACATTGACGAATTAACACAGAAATTGCGTCGCAATGAAATACTCTTGGTTCCATGACTTCTCTTTCCCAATCTAGCAACGTTTCTATGGAAACGACAGGACATTCTTCTGGAGTCGAGTATCTCCTTATCGATGCACTATTTCTTCTTTACTGTATCCCTCAGACCATCACATTGACGAAATAACACAGAGATTGCGTCGCAAAGAAATACTCTTGGTTCCATGACTTCTCTTTCCCGATCTAGCAACGTTTCTATGGAAACGACAGGACATTCTTCTGGAGTCGAGTATCTCCTTATCGCTGCACTATTTCTTCTTTACTGTATCCCTCAGACCCTCACATTGACGAATTAACACAGAAATTGCGTCGCAATTAAATACTCTGGGTTCCATGGCTTCTCTTTCCCAATCTAGCAACGTTTCTATGGAAATTACTGGATTCTCTTTTGGGGTCGAGTATCTCTTTATCGTTGCACTTTTTTTCTTTACTGTATCCCTCAGACCCTCACATTGACGAATTAACACAGAAATTGCGTCGCAATGAAATACTCTTGGTTCCATGACTTCTCTTTCCCAATCTAGCAACGTTTCTATGGAAACGACAGGACATTCTTCTGGAGTCGAGTATCTCCTTATCGATGCACTATTTCTTCTTTACTGTATCCCTCAGACCCTCACATTGACGAATTAACACAGAAATTGCGTCGCAATTAAATACTCTTAGTTCCATGGCTTCTCTTTCCCAATCTAGCAACGTTTCTATGGAAATTACTGGATTCTCTTTTGGGGTCGAGTATCTCTTTATCGTTGCACTTTTTTTCTTTACTGTATCCCTCAGACCCTCACATTGACGAATTAACACAGAAATTGCGTCGCAATGAAATACTCTTGGTTCCATGACTTCTCTTTCCCAATCTAGCAACGTTTCTATGGAAACGACAGGACATTCTTCTGGAGTCGAGTATCTCCTTATCGATGCACTATTTCTTCTTTACTGTATCCCTCAGACCATCACATTGACGAAATAACACAGAGATTGCGTCGCAAAGAAATACTCTTGGTTCCATGACTTCTCTTTCCCAATCTAGCAACGTTTCTATGGAAACGACAGGACATTCTTCTGGAGTCGAGTATCTCCTTATCGATGCACTATTTCTTCTTTACTGTATCCCTCAGACCCTCACATTGACGAATTAACACAGAAATTGCGTCGCAATGAAATACTCTTGGTTCCATGACTTCTCTTTCCCAATCTAGCAACGTTTCTATGGAAACGACAGGACATTCTTCTGGAGTCGAGTATCTCCTTATCGATGCACTATTTCTTCTTTACTGTATCCCTCAGACCCTCACATTGACGAATTAACACAGAAATTGCGTCGCAATTAAATTCTCTGGGTTCCATGGCTTCTCTTTCCCAATCTAGCAACGTTTCTATGGAAATTACTGGATTCTCTTTTGGGGTCGAGTATATCTTTATCGTTGCACTTTTTTTCTTTACTGTATCCCTCAGACCCTCACATTGACGAATTAACACAGAAATTGCGTCGCAATGAAATACTCTTGGTTCCATGACTTCTCTTTCCCAATCTAGCAACGTTTCTATGGAAACGACAGGACATTCTTCTGGAGTCGAGTATCTCCTTATCGATGCACTATTTCTTCTTTACTGTATCCCTCAGACCATCACATTGACGAAATAACACAGAGATTGCGTCGCAAAGAAATACTCTTGGTTCCATGACTTCTCTTTCCCAATCTAGCAACGTTTCTATGGAAACGACAGGACATTCTTCTGGAGTCGAGTATCTCCTTATCGCTGCACTATTTCTTCTTTACTGTATCCCTCAGACCCTCACATTGACGAATTAACACAGAAATTGCGTCGCAATTAAATACTCTGGGTTCCATGGCTTCTCTTTCCCAATCTAGCAACGTTTCTATGGAAATTACTGGATTCTCTTTTGGGGTCGAGTATCTCTTTATCGTTGCACTTTTTTTCTTTACTGTATCCCTCAGACCCTCACATTGACGAATTAACACAGAAATTGCGTCGCAATGAAATACTCTTGGTTCCATGACTTCTCTTTCCCAATCTAGCAACGTTTCTATGGAAACGACAGGACATTCTTCTGGAGTCGAGTATCTCCTTATCGATGCACTATTTCTTCTTTACTGTATCCCTCAGACCCTCACATTGACGAATTAACACAGAAATTGCGTCGCAATTAAATACTCTTAGTTCCATGGCTTCTCTTTCCCAAGCTAGCAACGTTTCTGTGGAAACGACAGGACATTCTTCTGGAGTCGAGTATCTCCTTATCGATGCACTATTTCTTCTTTACTGTATCCCTCAGACCCTCACATTGACGAATTAACACAGAAATTGCGTCGCAATTAAATACTCTGGGTTCCATGGCTTCTCTTTCCCAATCTAGCAACGTTTCTATGGAAATTACTGGATTCTCTTTTGGGGTCGAGTATCTCTTTATCGTTGCACTTTTTTTCTTTACTGTATCCCTCAGACCCTCACATTGACGAATTAACACAGAAATTGCGTCGCAATGAAATACTCTTGGTTCCATGACTTCTCTTTCCCAATCTAGCAACGTTTCTATGGAAACGACAGGGCATTCTTCTGGAGTCGAGTATCTCCTTATCGATGCACTATTTCTTCTTTACTGTATCCCTCAGACCATCACATTGACGAAATAACACAGAGATTGCGTCGCAAAGAAATACTCTTGGTTCCATGACTTCTCTTTCCCAATCTAGCAACGTTTCTATGGAAACGACAGGACATTCTTCTGGAGTCGAGTATCTCCTTATCGATGCACTATTTCTTCTTTACTGTATCCCTCAGACCCTCACATTGACGAATTAACACAGAAATTGCGTCGCAATTAAATACTCTGGGTTCCATGGCTTCTCTTTCCCAATCTAGCAACGTTTCTATGGAAATTACTGGATTCTATTTTGGGGTCGAGTAGCTCTTTATCGTTGCACTTTTTTTCTTTACTGTATCCCTCAGACCCTCACATTGACGAATTAACACAGAAATTGCGTCGCAATGAAATACTCTTGGTCCATGACTTCTCTTTCCCATTCTAGCAACGTTTCTATGGAAACGACAGGACATTCTTCTGGAGTCGAGTATCTCCTTATCGATGCACTATTTCTTCTTTACTGTATCCCTCAGACCATCACATTGACGAAATAACACAGAGATTGCGTCGCAAAGAAATACTCTTGGTTCCATGACTTCTCTTTCCCAATCTAGCAACGTTTCTATGGAAACGACAGGACATTCTTCTGGAGTCGAGTATCTCCTTATCGCTGCACTATTTCTTCTTTACTGTATCCCTCAGACCCTCACATTGACGAATTATCACAGAAATTGCGTCGCAATTAAATACTCTGGGTTCCATGGCTTCTCTTTCCCAATCTAGCAACGTTTCTATGGAAATTACTGGATTCTCTTTTGGGGTCGAGTATCTCTTTATCGTTGCACTTTTTTTCTTTACTGTATCCCTCAGACCCTCACATTGACGAATTAACACAGAAATTGCGTCGCAATGAAATACTCTTGGTTCCATGACTTCTCTTTCCCAATCTAGCAACGTTTCTATGGAAACGACAGGACATTCTTCTGGAGTCGAGTATCTCCTTATCGATGCACTATTTCTTCTTTACTGTATCCCTCAGACCCTCACATTGACGAATTAACACAGAAATTGCGTCGCAATTAAATACTCTTAGTTCCATGGCTTCTCTTTCCCAATCTAGCAACGTTTCTATGGAAATTACTGGATTCTCTTTTGGGGTCGAGTATCTCCTTATCGTTGCACTTTTTTTCTTTACTGTATCCCTCAGACCCTCACATTGACGAATTAACACAGAAATTGCGTCGCAATGAAATACTCTTGGTTCCATGACTTCTCTTTCCCAATCTAGCAACGTTTCTATGGAAACGACAGGACATTCTTCTGGAGTCGAGTATCTCCTTATCGATGCACTATTTCTTCTTTACTGTATCCCTCAGACCCTCACATTGACGAATTAACACAGAAATTGCGTCGCAATGAAATACTCTTGGTTCCATGACTTCTCTTTCCCAATCTAGCAACGTTTCTATGGAAACAACAGGACATTCTTCTGGAGTCGAGTATCTCCTTATCGATGCACTATTTCTTCTTTACTGTATCCCTCAGACCCTCACATTGACGAATTAACACAGAAATTGCGTCGCAATTATATACTCTGGGTTCCATGGCTTCTCTTTCCCAATCTAGGAACGTTTCTATGGAAACGACAGGACATTCTTCTGGAGTCGAGTATCTCCTTATCGATGCACTATTTCTTCTTTACTGTATCCCTCAGACCCTCACATTGACGAATTAACACAGAAATTGCGTCGCAATGAAATACTCTTGGTTCCATGACTTCTCTTTCCCAATCTAGCAACGTTTCTATGGAAACGACAGGACATTCTTCTGGAGTCGAGTATCTCCTTATCGATGCACTATTTCTTCTTTACTGTATCCCTCGGACCCTCACATTGACGAATTAACACAGAAATTGCGTCGCAATTAAATTCTCTGGGTTCCATGGCTTCTCTTTCCCAATCTAGCAACGTTTCTATGGAAATTACTGGATTCTCTTTTGGGGTCGAGTATCTCTTTATCGTTGCACTTTTTTTCTTTACTGTATCCCTCAGACCCTCACATTGACGAATTAACACAGAAATTGCGTCGCAATTAAATACTCTTGGTTCCATGACTTCTCTTTCCCAATCTAGCAACGTTTCTATGGAAACGACAGGACATTCTTCTGGAGTCGAGTATCTCCTTATCGATGCACTATTTCTTCTTTACTGTATCCCTCAGACCCTCACATTGACGAATTAACACAGAAATTGCGTCGCAATGAAATACTCTTGGTTCCATGACTTCTCTTTCCCAATCTAGCAACGTTTCTATGGAAACGACAGGACATTCTTCTGGAGTCGAGTATCTCCTTATCGATGCACTATTTCTTCTTTACTGTATCCCTCAGACCCTCACATTGACGAATTAACACAGAAATTGCGTCGCAATTAAATACTCTGGGTTCCATGGCTTCTCTTTCCCAATCTAGCAACGTTTCTATGGAAATTACTGGATTCTCTTTTGGGGTCGAGTATTTCTTTATCGTTGCACTTTTTTTCTTTACTGTATCCCTCAGACCCTCACATTGACGAATTAACACAGAAATTGCGTCGCAATGAAGTACTCTTGGTTCCATGACTTCTCTTTCCCAATCTAGCAACGTTTCTATGGAAACGACAGGACATTCTTCTGGAGTCGAGTATCTCCTTATCGATGCACTATTTCTTCTTTACTGTATCCCTCAGACCCTCACATTGACGAATTAACACAGAAATTGCGTCGCAATGAAATACTCTTGGTTCCATGACTTCTCTTTCCCAATCTAGCAACGTTTCTATGGAAACGACAGGACATTCTTCTGGAGTCGAGTATCTCCTTATCGATGCACTATTTCTTCTTTACTGTATCCCTCAGACCCTCACATTGACGAATTAACACAGAAATTGCGTCGCAATGAAATACTCTTGGTTCCATGACTTCTCTTTCCCAATCTAGCAACGTTTCTATGGAAACGACAGGACATTCTTCTGGAGTCGAGTATCTCCTTATCGATGCACTATTTCTTCTTTACTGTATCCCTCAGACCCTCACATTGACGAATTAACACAGAAATTGCGTCGCAATGAAATACTCTTGGTTCCATGGCTTCTCTTTCCCAATCTAGCAACGTTTCTATGGAAATTACTGGATTCTCTTTTGGGGTCGAGTATTTCTTTATCGTTGCACTTTTTTTCTTTACTGTATCCCTCAGACCCTCACATTGACGAATTAACACAGAAATTGCGTCGCAATGAAGTACTCTTGGTTCCATGACTTCTCTTTCCCAATCTAGCAACGTTTCTATGGAAACGACAGGACATTCTTCTGGAGTCGAGTATCTCCTTATCGATGCACTATTTCTTCTTTACTGTATCCCTCAGACCCTCACATTGACGAATTAACACAGAAATTGCGTCGCAATGAAATACTCTTGGTTCCATGACTTCTCTTTCCCAATCTAGCAACGTTTCTATGGAAACAACAGGACATTCTTCTGGAGTCGAGTATCTCCTTATCGATGCACTATTTCTTCTTTACTGTATCCCTCAGACCCTCACATTGACGAATTAACACAGAAATTGCGTCGCAATTAAATACTCTGGGTTCCATGGCTTCTCTTTCCCAATCTAGCAACGTTTCTATGGAAACGACAGGACATTCTTCTGGAGTCGAGTATCTCCTTATCGATGCACTATTTCTTCTTTACTGTATCCCTCAGACCCTCACATTGACGAATTAACACAGAAATTGCGTCGCAATGAAATACTCTTGGTTCCATGACTTCTCTTTCCCAATCTAGCAACGTTTCTATGGAAACGACAGGACATTCTTCTGGAGTCGAGTATCTCCTTATCGATGCACTATTTCTTCTTTACTGTATCCCTCAGACCCTCACATTGACGAATTAACACAGAAATTGCGTCGCAATTAAATTCTCTGGGTTCCATGGCTTCTCTTTCCCAATCTAGCAACGTTTCTATGGAAATTACTGGATTCTCTTTTGGGGTCGAGTATCTCTTTATCGTTGCACTTTTTTTCTTTACTGTATCCCTCAGACCCTCACATTGACGAATTAACACAGAAATTGCGTCGCAATGAAATACTCTTGGTTCCATGACTTCTCTTTCCCAATCTAGCAACGTTTCTATGGAAACGACAGGACATTCTTCTGGAGTCGAGTATCTCCTTATCGATGCACTATTTCTTCTTTACTGTATCCCTCAGACCCTCACATTGACGAATTAACACAGAAATTGCGTCGCAATGAAATACTCTTGGTTCCATGACTTCTCTTTCCCAATCTAGCAACGTTTCTATGGAAACGACAGGACATTCTTCTGGAGTCGAGTATCTCCTTATCGATGCACTATTTCTTCTTTACTGTATCCCTCAGACCCTCACATTGACGAATTAACACAGAAATTGCGTCGCAATTAAATACTCTGGGTTCCATGGCTTCTCTTTCCCAATCTAGCAACGTTTCTATGGAAATTACTGGATTCTCTTTTGGGGTCGAGTATCTCTTTATCGTTGCACTTTTTTTCTTTACTGTATCCCTCAGACCCTCACATTGACGAATTAACACAGAAATTGCGTCGCAATTAAATACTCTTGGTTCCATGACTTCTCTTTCCCAATCTAGCAACGTTTCTATGGAAACGACAGGACATTCTTCTGGAGTCGAGTATCTCCTTATCGATGCACTATTTCTTCTTTACTGTATCCCTCAGACCATCACATTGACGAAATAACACAGAGATTGCGTCGCAAAGAAATACTCTTGGTTCCATGACTTCTCTTTCCCAATCTAGCAACGTTTCTATGGAAACGACAGGACATTCTTCTGGAGTCGAGTATCTCCTTATCGATGCACTATTTCTTCTTTACTGTATCCCTCAGACCCTCACATTGACGAATTAACACAGAAATTGCGTCGCAATTAAATACTCTGGGTTCCATGGCTTCTCTTTCCCAATCTAGCAACGTTTCTATGGAAATTACTGGATTCTATTTTTGGGTCGAGTAGCTCTTTATCGTTGCACTTTTTTTCTTTACTGTATCCCTCAGACCCTCACATTGACGAATTAACACAGAAATTGCGTCGCAATGAAATACTCTTGGTCCATGACTTCTCTTTCCCATTCTAGCAACGTTTCTATGGAAACGACAGGACATTCTTCTGGAGTCGAGTATCTCCTTATCGATGCACTATTTCTTCTTTACTGTATCCCTCAGACCATCACATTGACGAAATAACACAGAGATTGCGTCGCAAAGAAATACTCTTGGTTCCATGACTTCTCTTTCCCAATCTAGCAACGTTTCTATGGAAACGACAGGACATTCTTCTGGAGTCGAGTATCTCCTTATCGCTGCACTATTTCTTCTTTACTGTATCCCTCAGACCCTCACATTGACGAATTAACACAGAAATTGCGTCGCAATTAAATACTCTGGGTTCCATGGCTTCTCTTTCCCAATCTAGCAACGTTTCTATGGAAATTACTGGATTCTCTTTTGGGGTCGAGTATCTCTTTATCGTTGCACTTTTTTTCTTTACTGTATCCCTCAGACCCTCACATTGACGAATTAACACAGAAATTGCGTCGCAATGAAATACTCTTGGTTCCATGACTTCTCTTTCCCAATCTAGCAACGTTTCTATGGAAACGACAGGACATTCTTCTGGAGTCGAGTATCTCCTTATCGATGCACTATTTCTTCTTTACTGTATCCCTCAGACCCTCACATTGACGAATTAACACAGAAATTGCGTCGCAATTAAATACTCTTAGTTCCATGGCTTCTCTTTCCCAATCTAGCAACGTTTCTATGGAAATTACTGGATTCTCTTTTGGGGTCGAGTATCTCTTTATCGTTGCACTTTTTTTCTTTACTGTATCCCTCAGACCCTCACATTGACGAATTAACACAGAAATTGCGTCGCAATGAAATACTCTTGGTTCCATGACTTCTCTTTCCCAATCTAGCAACGTTTCTATGGAAACGACAGGACATTCTTCTGGAGTCGAGTATCTCCTTATCGATGCACTATTTCTTCTTTACTGTATCCCTCAGACCCTCACATTGACGAATTAACACAGAAATTGCGTCGCAATGAAATACTCTTGGTTCCATGACTTCTCTTTCCCAATCTAGCAACGTTTCTATGGAAACAACAGGACATTCTTCTGGAGTCGAGTATCTCCTTATCGATGCACTATTTCTTCTTTACTGTATCCCTCAGACCCTCACATTGACGAATTAACACAGAAATTGCGTCGCAATTAAATACTCTGGGTTCCATGGCTTCTCCTTCCCAATCTAGCAACGTTTCTATGGAAACGACAGGACATTCTTCTGGAGTCGAGTATCTCCTTATCGATGCACTATTTCTTCTTTACTGTATCCCTCAGACCCTCACATTGACGAATTAACACAGAAATTGCGTCGCAATGAAATACTCTTGGTTCCATGACTTCTCTTTCCCAATCTAGCAACGTTTCTATGGAAACGACAGGACATTCTTCTGGAGTCGAGTATCTCCTTATCGATGCACTATTTCTTCTTTACTGTATCCCTCAGACCCTCACATTGACGAATTAACACAGAAATTGCGTCGCAATTAAATTCTCTGGGTTCCATGGCTTCTCTTTCCCAATCTAGCAACGTTTCTATGGAAATTACTGGATTCTCTTTTGGGGTCGAGTATCTCTTTATCGTTGCACTTTTTTTCTTTACTGTATCCCTCAGACCCTCACATTGACGAATTAACACAGAAATTGCGTCGCAATGAAATACTCTTGGTTCCATGACTTCTCTTTCCCAATCTAGCAACGTTTCTATGGAAACGACAGGACATTCTTCTGGAGTCGAGTATCTCCTTATCGATGCACTATTTCTTCTTTACTGTATCCCTCAGACCCTCACATTGACGAATTAACACAGAAATTGCGTCGCAATGAAATACTCTTGGTTCCATGACTTCTCTTTCCCAATCTAGCAACGTTTCTATGGAAACGACAGGACATTCTTCTGGAGTCGAGTATCTCCTTATCGATGCACTATTTCTTCTTTACTATATCCCTCAGACCCTCACATTGACGAATTAACACAGAAATTGCGTCGCAATTAAATACTCTGGGTTCCATGGCTTCTCTTTCCCAATCTAGCAACGTTTCTATGGAAATTACTGGATTCTCTTTTGGGGTCGAGTATCTCTTTATCGTTGCACTTTTTTTCTTTACTGTATCCCTCAGACCCTCACATTGACGAATTAACACAGAAATTGCGTCGCAATGAAATACTCTTGGTTCCATGACTTCTCTTTCCCAATCTAGCAACGTTTCTATGGAAACGACAGGACATTCTTCTGGAGTCGAGTATCTCCTTATCGATGCACTATTTCTTCTTTACTGTATCCCTCAGACCATCACATTGACGAAATAACACAGAGATTGCGTCGCAAAGAAATACTCTTGGTTCCATGACTTCTCTTTCCCAATCTAGCAACGTTTCTATGGAAACGACAGGACATTCTTCTGGAGTCGAGTATCTCCATATCGATGCACTATTTCTTCTTTACTATATCCCTCAGACCCTCACATTGACGAATTAACACAGAAATTGCGTCGCAATTAAATACTCTTGGTTCCATGGCTTCTCTTTCCCAATCTAGCAACGTTTCTATGGAAATTACTGGATTCTCTTTTGGGGTCGAGTATCTCTTTATCGTTGCACTTTTTTTCTTTACTGTATCCCTCAGACCCTCACATTGACGAATTAACACAGAAATTGCGTCGCAATGAAATACTCTTGGTTCCATGACTTCTCTTTCCCAATCTAGCAACGTTTCTATGGAAACGACAGGACATTCTTCTGGAGTCGAGTATCTCCTTATCGATGCACTATTTCTTCTTTACTGTATCCCTCAGACCATCACATTGACGAAGTAACACAGAGATTGCGTCGCAATGAAATACTCTTGGTTCCATGACTTCTCTTTCCCAATCTAGCAACGTTTCTATGGAAACGACAGGACATTCTTCTGGAGTCGAGTATCTCCTTATCGATGCACTATTTCTTCTTTACTATATCCCTCAGACCCTCACATTGACGAATTAACACAGAAATTGCGTCGCAATTAAATACTCTTGGTTCCATGACTTCTCTTTCCCAATCTAGCAACGTTTCTATGGAAACGACAGGACATTCTTCTGGAGTCGAGTATCTCCTTATCGATGCACTATTTCTTCTTTACTGTATCCCTCAGACCATCACATTGACGAAATAACACAGAAATTGCGTCGCAATTAAATACTCTGGGTTCCATGGCTTCTCTTTCCCAATCTAGCAACGTTTCTATGGAAATTACTGGATTCTATTTTGGGGTCAAGTAGCTCTTTATCGTTGCACTTTTTTTCTTTACTGTATCCCTCAGACCCTCACATTGACGAATTAACACAGAAATTGCGTCGCAATGAAATACTCTTGGTTCCATGACTTCTCTTTCCCAATCTAGCAACGTTTCTATGGAAACGACAGGACATTCTTCTGGAGTCGAGTATCTCCTTATCGATGCACTATTTCTTCTTTACTGTATCCCTCAGACCATCACATTGACGAAATAACACAGAGATTGCGTCGCAAAGAAATACTCTTGGTTCCATGACTTCTCTTTCCCGATCTAGCAACGTTTCTATGGAAACGACAGGACATTCTTCTGGAGTCGAGTATCTCCTTATCGCTGCACTAATTCTTTTTTACTGTATCCCTCAGACCCTCACATTGACGAATTAACACAGAAATTGCGTCGCAATTAAATACTCTGGGTTCCATGGCTTCTCTTTCCCAATCTAGCAACGTTTCTATGGAAATTACTGGATTCTCTTTTGGGGTCGAGTATCTCTTTATCGTTGCACTTTTTTTCTTTACTGTATCCCTCAGACCCTCACATTGACGAATTAACACAGAAATTGCGTCGCAATGAAATACTCTTGGTTCCATGACTTCTCTTTCCCAATCTAGCAACGTTTCTATGGAAACGACAGGACATTCTTCTGGAGTCGAGTATCTCCTTATCGATGCACTATTTCTTCTTTACTGTATCCCTCAGACCCTCACATTGACGAATTAACACAGAAATTGCGTCGCAATTAAATACTCTTAGTTCCATGGCTTCTCTTTCCCAATCTAGCAACGTTTCTATGGAAATTACTGGATTCTCTTTTGGGGTCGAGTATCTCTTTATCGTTGCACTTTTTTTCTTTACTGTATCCCTCAGACCCTCACATTGACGAATTAACACAGAAATTGCGTCGCAATGAAATACTCTTGGTTCCATGACTTCTCTTTCCCAATCTAGCAACGTTTCTATGGAAACGACAGGACATTCTTCTGGAGTCGAGTATCTCCTTATCGATGCACTATTTCTTCTTTACTGTATCCCTCAGACCATCACATTGACGAAATAACACAGAGATTGCGTCGCAAAGAAATACTCTTGGTTCCATGACTTCTCTTTCCCAATCTAGCAACGTTTCTATGGAAACGACAGGACATTCTTCTGGAGTCGAGTATCTCCTTATCGATGCACTATTTCTTCTTTACTGTATCCCTCAGACCCTCACATTGACGAATTAACACAGAAATTGCGTCGCAATTAAATACTCTGGGTTCCATGGCTTCTCTTTCCCAATC
>NW_026045666.1:0-14770 GCF_023898315.1 Schistocerca nitens
GACATAAGGCGATCTATATGGATAGAACGTAAAGCGAAGAACTTATCTAAGATGGCGTTAGGTGGGAGAGTTTCGGATGAGATATTTAACTGACTTATTTGCTTGGGATGTATGTTTAATGCTGTTTGCAGAAACATGAACACACATGAGATGGAGTTAAAATTTAGCAACGTGCATTCTCGATTACTCTATCTGCACTGTGGACTTGTGGAAACAGCTCCACATGAACTAGACAAAGAGAATACGTTGCTCGCATTAGCAGTTTGGTGAAACTCAACGAGCTCATACTGTGACTACTGCAAGTTGTACTCCACTGAAGATGCGTAAGTTCATTGCAAATCCGCTTAAATAATCGGAATTATCTATCAGTCACTTCGTTGGCCATGCAACACGATAAGACAAGACCATATTGCTGAATTCGATTTTCCGAAAATCACACTAGATCGTAATTTGGATGCTACTTTCAGTCATTGCACAAACGTGAAAGTGTTAGTTTTGAGACAACTATTGAGGATATAGGAAATCAACTGAAATCCCTTGCCAGAGGAAACGCATCAAGGTCGGATGAGAAGCTGGGACATTTTACAGAGGTCACTCAAAGAAGTTGCATCCCTTCGATTACCAGTTTATTATAGGTCGCTGGAGCAACTAGGTAGCTGGAGCAACTGACGGTACCAAGCGATGGGAAAAGAAGAGTAGGTCAATCCAGTTTTCATGAGAAGTCGCCGGGAAGATTCACGTGATAATACGGCGCTACTGACAACGTCCGTCTGTTGTAGATCTGTGGAACAAGTTTTATCCTCACTCATTTGGACGTTTCAGCAGAAAGAAAATCTGTAAAAGAGTCTTCTGCAGGCAGAGATGTTGACCGACTTAACAAATAGTTCGGAAGCTGCGTCAACCTGTAATCATATACCATCGGGATTTTTCTCACTATGCAGGCGTTAACTGATGCATGCTATTTTAAAAAGTTTCAGATATTTTTGCAGGATGTAGTATTATTCAGAACTGAAAGAAGAAAATAATGACGTGTTCGTAAACAAAAAAATGATTCAAATGGCTCTGAGCACTATGGGACTCAACTGCTGTGGTCATAAGTCCCCTAGAACTTAGAACTACTTAAACCTAACTAACTTAAGGACAGCACACAACACCCAGCCATGTTCGTAAGCAAGAACATCTTGAGATATAGATCGTTGAATATCCCCAGTTCACAGTCTCCGTTATATTTACAAGTAAGGCGGCATTCTCATGTGATGATACAGTAAATTACGGCGGTACGGTCGTGAGACCTGATGCCATTCCTGCTGCAAATGTGGCTTTGTGGGGTCATGATTGTTTCAGCATCAGTTAATGCGCAGCAGTTGCAGGTGACAGACTCACTGAGCGAGACACTTATCCAAACAGGTTAACAAGTGCTTTCTATTACCGATCACCAGTCCTATTGCAGAACTGTGTACAGCGGGGCACCATACCGCATCGTTTCTTAGGCGATATCCTCGCCGAGTAGGTCCGGTTTCATGTCCCCATCATTCACCGGAGACGAATGTGCCGGACTTCTGGCTATGGAGGCATTTAAGGTCATCGGTGTACGCCCAGTCCATCGACAAAGTGCGAACGTAACAGGAGCGTGTGACCAACGCATGTAACGCAAACTGGACAGAGGCAGGTGGATTTGAAAGAGTGTGCTTAACAGAGAAGGATGTCATGATACGAGAAAATCACATGCCGCCCTACTTATAGAGTCTAGCTCCATGTGTGACTACGGGAAATTTCCTTGATGATTTGGACAATACTGCGTCAGTTTGGAATATATGACACTTTCTTTCGAACACCTGTATTTATCCACAGGTAGTGTGGGTGATGATCACATATCGCAAAGACTGACCACAAAGAATAAAAATAATGAATGTCGTTAAATGGGCGAAAGGTTATGAGGTGCTTTGATCACGAGATTGGTTATCCGTCACTGGAATCAGTCACAAGCTTCGAAGATCTGGAGCTTAAGTTCGGACCGGTTTAAAGTTGAACGACCCAACAAACCTGGCTCTTGTTATGGCACAACGGAAGCAAGCAACCAAGAGGTCCACAATGTTCCACCTATTACGCACGACTGAAGTACATACGTATATGAAACAAATGCTACTCTCGTATCATGCAGGACTGTAGCACAATCAGCTTAACAGCTCATGCATCCACATTGGTGATAAGAATAATATACAGAAGAATGAGAGAGAATGATCTGGATCTGCTTCTGGATGGCTTTGATGCAGACGGACACGAGCAAGCAGTTCTGACATAGTGATTGATAATTGAAGCAAGATTTATGGAATATTAAGACAAAAGACAACAGACTAAGTGATCGGCAATGTAAAATGGTACCACATGTTCAAAATTCACAGGAAATGTGTAGCCTGCAGGAAAATACGGATAATATAAAATATGTACAAGAAACAAGAGAGAACGAAGGAAATGAAACCCAAGATCGGAGAGCTCTAATTAGACAGGACCCTATGGTTCAACCTGTACGTCCTCGAAACAATCAGGGGTGTACAAGAGAAATTCATGAGTTGGATTTGAATTTAAAGTGGAAGATATCAATGAGAGGATTTGTTGATGACATTGCTACCCTCATTGAAAGTTAGGTAGAATTCCAAGACCTGTTGAATGGAATCAATAGTCTAAAGAGCACACACAGTAGTTACAGAGTGAACCAGAAAGATTAGAAAGCAATTAGGAGTAGGAGAAAGTAGAAGACCGAAAAGCACAAAATAAAAATTGGGTCATGAATTAGAAGAATGAAGGCCTTCCTGGTCAAAAGAAGCCCAGTAGTATCGCACATTGTCCTTAGCAACTAATGAAGAAATTTCTTTTAGTATGTGTCTGGCATACAGCATTGTATAGAAGTAATCAAGGTTTGTGTGGAAACCGCGTAAGATGATTATCGAAGCGTTTGTCATGTGCTGTTACAGAATGTCGCTGAGAATTACCTGGACTGTTGGGATAAGTAATAAAGAGTTGAAACTCCCTGGCGGATTAAACCTGTGTGCCGGACCGAGACTCTAATTCGGGACCTTTGCCTTTCGCGGGCAAGTGCACTATCATTTGTGCTACCCAAACACGACTCACGACCCGTCCTCACGGCTTTTATTCCGCCAGTACATAGTCTCCTACCTTCCAAACTTCACAGAAGCTCTCCTGTGAAACCTTGCAGAACTAGCACTCCTGGAAGAAATGATATTGCGGAGACATGGCTTAGCCACAGCCTGGGGGATGTTTCCAGAATGAAATTTTCACTCTGCAGCTGAGGTGTGCTGATGTGAAAGTTGCTGGCAGATTAAAACTGTGTGACGGACCGAGACTTTAACTCGGGACCTTTGCATTTCGCGGGCAAGTGTTCTACCATCTGAGCTACCCAAGTATGGCCGAAGTTTGGAAGGTAGGAGACGAGATACTGGTGGAATTAAAGCTGTGAGGACGGGTCATGTGTCATGCTTGGGTACCTCAGATGGGTTTACTCCCACGTCTAGCAGTCGCCTCGATCACTTTTACCAGCCTGTTTTACTGATCATTGAGCCGTAGCCGTCACGTTTAATTACGAGCGGCAACTGGTGAAATTGTTTCGTCCTCCCTGGCTGCTTAGTATAGCCTATTTGCAGGATACCTCTCTTGGTGTCGTCCTGGAGGACATATGAGTTCGTTGTTCTCGTACTATGGACCTTTACTCGTCTATTGTGGCATGGTGGACACCGCATGTTAAACCACAAATCTGTAGGGCACTCATGCGATTTGGAGCTGCGAAGGTGGCACACGATCGACGAACGCAAGAATTTTACTACTCAGTCTTACGTCAACTGTACGATAGTGCTACGCATACTCCCCTACGGGTTACTGATATACCGGGTGAACAAAAATTCAGTATAAATTTGAAAACTGAATAAATCACGGAATATTGTTGATAGAGAGGTACAAATTGACACACATGTTTGGAATGACATGGGGTTTTATTAGAACCGGAAAAATACAAAAATTCAAAAATGTCCGACAGATGGCGCTTCATCTTATCAGAATAGCAATAATTAGTATAACAAAATAAGACAAAGCAAAGATGATGTTCTTTACAGGAAATGCTCAATATGTCCACCATCATTCCTCAACAATAGCTGCCGTCGAGGAATAATGTTGTGAACAGCAGTGTAAAGCATGCCCGGAGTTATGGTGAGGCATTGGCGTGGAATGTTGTCTTTCAGCATCCCTAGAGATGTCGGTCGATCACGATACACTTGCGACTTCAGGTAACCCGAAAGCCAATAATCGCACGGACTGAGGTCTGGGGACCTGGGGGCAAGCGTGACGAAAGTGGCGGCTGAGCACATGATCATCACTAAACGACACGCGTAAGAGATCTTTCACGCGTCTAACAATATGGTGTGGAGCGCCATCCTGCATAAACATCGTACGTTCCAGCAGGTGTTTATCAGCCAGGCTGGGGATGAGGCGATTCTGTAACATATCAGCGTACCTCTCACCCTCACGGTAGCAGTTACTGACGTTTTGCTGTCGAGCGCCATTTGTCGGGCAGTTTGTGAGCTTTGTTTTTTTTTTTCTCATAAAAACCCCATGTCATTCCAAGCACGTGTGTCAATTATTACCTCCCTATCTACATTATTCCGTGGTTTATTAAGTTTTCAAATTTATACCGACTTTTTGATCACCCGGTACAGTGCATCAAAGGCAAATTGCTGCACCTCAAACGCATTCAAATGGAGGGACTGCAGAATAGGTCTCAACCACGTTCCCTTTTACAAGACGAATTGACGCCACTATACCATCTAGTCCGTTTACTGGCGCGCCGGAAACGTGTGTGTCTTGCCTCCCTCACGACCGCTGACGTCCGCATGTTCACCTCTCACCGTGACATTTCCGACTTTATTTACACCTATTTTACTTATCTGTACGAGACCCATGTCCGGGCTGAAAACTCTCTCGACGACTTTACATCCTTGCTGCATCGCGTCGTCACTCCTCAATTAAATGACGCCTTCCTGCATCCCTTTTACAAGGACGATATATATAATGTTGTTGCAGGATCTCAGTCCCGTAAGTCGCATGGATTAGGCGGTATTCCTAAGGAGTTTTGTGTTTAATTTTGGCCGCTCATTGGTGACACTTTAACGTTAATGGTAAATGAAGTGATACCGGGAATCTCACCTCCTGCTCCTTTTCGTGTAGGTAAACTGGTCCTCCTCCGAAAACCACAGGTTTTAATTCCCTCCGTCCTGTTACTCTCCTTAACTTCGATTATAAAATCGTCGCTCGAGCAATTAATATCCGTCTCTCTAAGCTGCTCGATACCATTATTGCCACCAACCAAAGCTCTGTGCCTGGACGCACGATACTGACTTCTGTTCTCGAATGTCGCGATGTAATTTTGGTGGCCACTGCCGCTAATATCCCAGGAGCTTTGCTTTTTCTTGATTTCCAAAAAGCGCTTGATCGTGTCAGCCATGAATTTCTAACGAGAGTGCTCACCGCTGTCAGTTTTAGTAATGACCCTCGACAGGTCTTAACTCGCCTTTTTACCGGTATCAGTGTCTCGGTGATTGTGAACGGTCACCCTAACCCCCCCCCCCCCCCAACCCGAGATATCTATCAGACGGGTTTTACCCCAGGGAAGACCCTTATCCATGTCCCTTTTTGTCTTGTTCTTAGAGCCCTTACTCCGCCGCCTCACCATGCAATTACGTGGCTGGACTATATTGGAGGAACTTTTTTCGGTCCGTGCATACGCCGATGACGTCTTAGTTTTAGTACGACATGTCGATGACATATCGAGGCTTAAGGATACCTTGTGGATTCATTTTGTCGTCTTGCTGGTGTTCGCATTAATGATCGTAAATGCACATTCCTACAGTTGAGAGGCTTCGATAATGTCGTCATTCCTTAGGCGACAGTCGTCAATCGCCAAGACCTTAGGGATCTCAGTGAATCGCAATCCGATCAAAATGGCGACCCTAAATTGGCCTGAGGTTGCGTGTCGTGTTCATGGGGCGATCCTTGAACGTGAACGAGGTTCGCTTAGCCTCCTTCACAAGGTACGGGTTTTAGAAACCTATGTCTTCAGTAAAGTACCGGGTGATCAAAAGGTCAGTTTAAATTTGAAAACTGAATAAATCATGGAATAATGTAGATAGAGAGGTACAAATTGACACACATGCTTGGAATGACATGGGGTTTTATTAGAACCAAAAAAATACAAACGTTCAAAAAATTTCCGACGGATGGCGCTTCATCTGATAAGAATAGCAATAGTTAGAATAACACAGTAAGACAAAGCAAAGATGATGTTCTTTACAGGAAATGCTCAATATGTCCACCATCATTCCTCAACAATAGCTGTAGTCGAGGAATAATGTTGTGAACAGCACTGTAAAGCATGTACGGAGTTATGGTGAGGCATTGGCGTCGGATGTTGTCTTTCAGCATCCCTAGCGATGTCGGTCGATCACGATACACTTGCGACTTCAGGTAACCCCAAAGCCAATAATCGCACGGACTGAGGTCTGGGGACCTGGGAGGCCAAGCATGACGAAAGTGGCGGCTGAGCACACGATCATCACCAAACGACGCGCCCAAGAGATCTTCCACGCGTCTAGCAACATGTTTTTTTTTTGTTCTAATAAAACCTCATGTCATTCCAAGCATGTGTGTCAATTTTTACCTCTCTATCTACATTATTACATGGTTTATTAAGTTTTCAAATTTATACTGACTTTTTGATCACCCGGTATATTAAGTTGCGCAGGTCTTCCCGCTTCCCACGATGATGGCCCGCAGACTGAAACAGCTGTCTGGTCGATTCCTGTGGCGCCGCCACATCTTTCATGTCCGATACCAAGTAGTGGCCAGGCCTCGAAAGCTTGGAGGATTCGCTCTTTCCGATATCAAAATGAAGACAGCCATCTTATTTGCCTGCCGCAATGTTTTAACCTGTACGTGGGCTCTGCATTCAGTTACCTCTCGTTTACTTTCCCGCCTCTGGCCGGTCTGTCTGACCATCCTGTTGATGTTGGACGGATTAATACTAAATCGCGGAACATTAGTGAATATTTTCTAATTATCGGTATCCTAGGTGCTAACATACTTTCTATGACGCATATTAATACGAGCATGCTGTCACCTCGTTGGGGTGCACCATTTCCCTTTTCTTTTGTTGAACTTGCTTACCCATCAACGTGTTGGAAAACGGTCTGGTCTCATTTTAGTCTTCCTGTATTTCCGATGGAGATTGCTTCGACGTGGTATAAGGTCATTCACAGTCTGATACCTACTAGTGGTCGTCTTTTTGATATTGGCCTTCGTCCGACTGATGAGTGCGAGGAATGTCATCAGACTGACACCTTACTTCACAGGCTTGTTGCTTGCGGACGGGATCATTGTCTTTGGGTTCGCCGTCAATTAGCTTTCCTTACTCGATGGCCTGAAACCGCTTTCCCAGACGACATTCTGCTACATTCGGACATATCCTTTTTTCCTTTTCCTCAGACGAAAACAAAGACGATTGTTTGGCTCTTGGGTTACTATGTTCACTATGTCGTTGAAGGTGGGAATGACCCAGATCCCCGCGTTTTTCACCATTATCTGACAACAGCACTTGCCACGATTCCGAACGCTTTTTGCGAATATGCTTTTCCTTGTGTTTAACCATCCGGGTGTTGGTTAAGCTCCCCTGTGATCCCTGTTTCTCCCCTGAGCTTGAGTCCCCTCCCTTGTAGCTTTGTTTTGTCACTTTTTCTCTTCCACATGTATATAAAAAAAATGACTAGAAGGGTGGGATAATGGGTTAGTCTTCCCCTCTAGAATTTAATGATTGTTTGTGCTTGAACTAATTTGTTGATTTTCTTTTTGCAGCTGATATTAAATGATGATTAGACTATGGTTGCCTCATTTTCACGAAAATACCAAGTCAATCTGGTAATTAAAAAAAAGATGGTAGAGCACTTCCCACAAAAGGCAAAGGTCTCGAGTTCGAATCTCGGTCCGGCACACTGTTTTAATCTCTCAGTAAGTTTCATATTAGCGCACACTCCGCTGCAAAGTGAAAATTTCAGTCTGGGATGAAGAGTTTCTCTGCAGAAGGCGTCCGGACAGGAATATGTGGAAAACAGAGGTCATAAGAAGAGACATAATGATATAACGTTTGTTGAGACATCAGGAAACAGTTTTCTTGTCATTAGAGGTATCTATAGAGGTTGAAAACTGTAGGGGAAGACAGAGCAAGGAATATGTACGACAGATAATTGAAGACGTTTAGTGGAAGTACTCCTCTGCTCTGAAGAGGTTCGCAAAGAGTGAGTTAAGTGGCGTTCTGCATAAACTCAAGCAGCAGACAAATGGCATAAAATAATTAAAACTAAAATTAATATTATGTGCTTATAAAACAGTTTTGAAGAATCAGTTTCAAAGTTCAACCAGCCAAAAAATACCATCCGAATCAACAATCGCGACTAAATAACATCCCACTAAGCAGAGAAAACTATGAAAAAGAATTACAAACAGTACAACTCGTAGCCACAAACAGTGATTACAGCACCCATATAATACAATAACGCAATCAAAACACAACTAAAGAGAAATCAAGACATGTAGAGAGTACAGAAACCCACGTACACTACATCACACACGGAAACACAAAACAATAACACCCATGACATGAATAACAAAAAACATGGTACACTCTTACATACAATCACAAAAGCTAATATACTAAGGAAACAGGGATTACAAAGAGCTTACACAACAAGAAACACACTCCAGTAACATTTACAAACAACAGACAAACCAGATAAATACCAAGGATCAGGTATATACCAGGTGTAGTGCCAAGAATGTAAATCAGTATACATGGAGATGACAAGCAGGAACTTCAAAGCTAGATATAAAGAACACATAAGAAGTTGGAAACATCAAAATAGCCATTCTACCTTCGCTAAACACCTTATAAAATATGGACATCAACCATCCAACATGGAATGTGACATGACAGTTATCAGAGTGAATAACCACAACAGAAATCTTCTGACATTGCAAGAAAACTATCACATACAATGAGCCATTGCAATGGAAGAAAAGGTATTCAACCATGACAAATAATTAAAGAATTCCTTCCCCTCACCTCCTCCCCCCCCCCCCCCAACACACACATACAGAAACATGAACTCATATTTATTAAAAATACTAATAATACTTTTGCACACAGCAAAACACACACACACATATTTACTATAAAAAATTACCGTACACTCAGAAAAATACACACACACATGTAACCTCATATTTACTTAAAAAAATTACATTTACACACAGCAAAATACACACACACACGTGCTCTCCCCCCCCCCCCCCCTCACCGTGCGCGCGCTCTCACAGGCACACACACAGAACAAATGAAAACGTGAAACACAACACAAACAAAAGACAAACACACAACAACAGTTGGCAACACTACACACCAAAAACCGCACAGATGTTGATCACCAAATGGAAATTGAAAGTGAAACATGTGATGTGACAAATGTGGATGAAGGAACGCCAGAAATCGGCCAGCTGGAGTACGAAAACTGACAAATACATCTAGAGGACCACACAGATGTGTTAACAGAGCTGGAAATCGTAAGTAACACAGAACGACACATTCACAATACGGGACGTGTGCTACAGAAGATATTTATAACCCAAAAAGCAAGAGAAAAACACGACAAAATGTAATATACCAGCATATTATATCCGTCATATAATAAGTTTATTGTATGTATAAAAAGAAACATGTATTTCCTGCCACTGATGATGCTTCCCAAATAATAGGAGCGAAACGCGTATGGCAATATGCAAACTGCCTTCACTTAGCTGCATGGACCATACATACGTCCACGAACGTAGAGGTAACATTAAAATAAGTAAGAGTAATAAAATCAGCAGCATGAATGTCTACAAATGTCTTTGAGAAATACAATAATAAAATTCACTATTGCATCATCAAAATTAAACACCAAGTATGAGTACATGAAGAACAAGCAAATTTTGATATATAGGAGAAGATATTCGGACCAATGGAAGAGAAAGGAAGCAACCAGAATACGATTAACGAAGATGGACTTAGCAATCGACTTAACAAAGCTCGTTCATAACAGAAAATTGTCTAGAAAGCAAATGTTCAAAAACTCCCCATTACAAAAGATTGAGTTGGCCATAATGCCGATATGTAACGGAAACACTGAGCTAAAAATCAATAAAGGAAAAAAAAGAAATGAGGGAAATGGAAAGAAAGAGTGCTACAAAAAGTAAAAACATTCAAAGTAACATGTAATACAAAAGTATACAATTATGCAGAAATAATTACGAACTAAATTAGGAAAAGAAGACTAACGTTCTGTAGGTGCGTACAGATAGTAAGCTTATAAGAACAACTGAACAGCTTTTTCTTTCTTTTATTTCCCCAGTATTTATTGCCATCTATTACGGAGTCCCCTATTCGACGACTTAGTAATTTTTTTTTAATTATTTAACTCTGTGGACGAATGCTCTTCCTGATACCACGGTTGTCACGATAACATGAGGGAGGAAAGCAATGTGCGCCATTTGTCTGTGAATCGCGTAAACTTTGTTCTGTATGTTATCGTATTTGAACAGCTTATGTGTTATGTTATGTGATTCGTAATTTGGGGACCAGCATATCACTCGCCTAAACGAGCGTGGAAACCACCTAAAACACACCGTCAGGCTGCTCCGTGTACCAGCCCAAGGTCGTAACTTTGCCGCGCGAATTCGATTAGAGTCTGCATCAGCTTCTTGTGCAGCAAGCTTGTGTGCTGCTTCTTATTCGATTTCTTTAGAGTACCTATGATGTTTCAGATTTCAAATCTGTACTGTTCTGAGCATCATCTGTTTCTACGTCCGTCATCTTCAAATATCATCTGTTATTTCTGTTCTCTTCCTACCTCTTCCTCTAATTCCTTCCACTTTTCCCTTGTAATTCTTTGTTGCAGGCAACTTCTAAGTGTTCTTTTCAGATTCCTTCGATAAATTTTCTTTCATCATCTATTTTCTTCAAAACCTCTGCATTCTAAAGTCCGTTTCAGAATTCTTCTCCATAGCTACATTTCGAAACTTGCTAGTATTTTTTCTTTTTTCTCTCTTTTTTCTCTCTGGGAATATGTTTGCTGGGGCTTCCTTCATGCCGGTTCTCAGCACTTCCTCTTTCTAGTATTTATCTTCATCCTATACTCCTTGCTCCTTCCTGCAACACTCTTCAAAATTTACTGTAGCTTCTCTTTTCATTCCGCCAGCACTGCTGGCCCATCCGCTTATTTTATAGTCATTCTCCTTTCTCTTCTAATTAAAATGCCTCTTGTATCCTCTATGGCCGTACCTAACTGTTTTTCTCCACATTTGTTGAATAGCTTCGGTGACAGTGAGCATCTTTGCCTTACAACTCTTTCAGTGCACATCTATTCCAACACCATATTACCTACAGTATCACCTTTTGCTCTGTGTCCGCAACTCGTGGTCGTGCGGTAGCGTTCTCACTTCCCGCGCCCGGGTTCCTGGGCTCGATTCCCGGCGGGGTCAGGGATTTTCTGCGCCTCGTGATGACTGGGTGTTCTGTGATGTCCTTAGGTTAGTTAGGTTTAAGTAGTTGTAAGTTCTAGTCGACAAAGCAAATATCCATCACCTTGTTCATTTCTGTCATTCTTTCTCTTATCATCCTCAAACAACCTATAGCACCTCTTGTTCTTTTACCCTTTCTGAACATAACCTGGTTGTCCCCATTATTTTCCTCAATTTTCCGTTCGATTCTCTGTAGGATGACTCGCGTTATAGCCTTTGTTACTGGACAGATAAAGCTAATTGTCTTATATTCTTTGTATTCTTTTGTACAGTACTTTTTAGGTAAATGTAGTAGAATAGTCTTAAGTAAATCATGATACTAGATTCCGATGTCATAAATTCTGTTTACCACCACAGTCAATCTGGCTGTCGAATTTACACCTAAGATTTTCAGTGTTTCAGATGGTATTTTGCTACAGCCCAATGGTTTCTTTTCCCGGAGCTCCTGATTCACTTTCTCTAACACACATTTTAATATGTTAGGACTTTGTTTTTCTTCATTTTCTTCCCCTTCATCTTCCAAATTCAATCTGATGTTATCAGCTTGTACACCATACACCTCTTCCACGTAATCCATCCAAATGTCTTTTTATATACACACCATTCTCAAGCGAAACTGAAAGTTGGCAAGAATTCTAAGACAAAACTGTTCGGAAAAGACATTTAAGAAAATGCAGAGCAGGAGAGAAGAAAGAAAGCGTAACGCAAATTTAATGTTCTAAACATAGTCCTCAGCTCGTCTCTAACGAAAGAAGAGTGTAAAATTTAATATGTTCGAGTGCGCTTCATGTACGATATCTGAATATGGGAATAACTATGAGAGGTATGGCTACCACATCGGAAATTCACTATGTGCTTCGTGTCTTTTCGTTTAGACAACCATCATATGGCGAACAGGCGGTCAAACATGTCTGTGTGGAAGTTAGCGGAAAGACGGCAGGTGGTAAGTAATGCTGTAAATGACGGAAGAAACGTTGAGCTGGAAGTGTGTAGAAGCCCATCTAGCAGAAACTTAATACTGCTGAAAAGTTGCTTTTATTGGGACTCCTTTCTTACCGTGAGTTCGTATAAGCAATGAAATGACCAGAGATGTGTGCACGTGTCGATCAATGGCAGAACTCACACAGTTCTCTCTGAGCTGACCTGTGGCTGGGCTACATAAAACCCTTTCAGGGTTTTTGGTGTGGTGGCAAACCAGGCCTTGGCCGAAACGTGATTGAAATATCCAGTTTCTGCTTTCTAGCTCTTGCGGTGAAATTTAGGAGCTGACCGGACGAAGATCTAGGCAAGTCCACATGCTCCTTTAATAGATGGGGTCGCATGGTGCTCTTGCAAGTTGGGAACACATTACTATTTAAATTTTCTGCGTAAACTTCAGCCTGCTTCCGACGTTCCTTTCACACGTGATGAGTTCAGTCACTTTATTGACGGCTCATATGAACCAGGATGCAGCCTACCATACACGTTAGACTTTTTTTAGAATTATAATAATAAAATCATCTGCACAATCACATTTATATCTAACAAAATAATCTGTTTCGGCTGACATTTGCAATCCTCAGGTCATAAAATACAGTGCGTGGTTACGTCCCACCACTGACAACATGGTTTCTGCAGTCGTGGAACGGAAGCACAGCCTATATTTTAGTATCACTGGAGGCCGATGCGGGCGAAACAGGTTACTTCGTCAGGAATAAATGCGATTGTGCCAGATAATTAAATTACTCTAAAACTAATCAGTCATTGTATTCCCTTCTAAATACAAATGGCGGTCTTCCCATTGTTTGTAAACTTTTACGGGTCAAATAAAGAGAAACTAAAACTGCCCTCTACCCAGTGTGAGTAGCTTACCCAGCGGTTTTAGTTCCGTTTCCTTCGCTCACCAGTTATCACATGTTTCCATCACCCTATTGGTTCCATTCCGTATTAGCTGTCCTATCTTACACTGTTCCGAAATATCTAACAAGGGAACCTCCCCATCGCACCCCCCTCAGATTTAGTTATAAATTGGCACAGTGGATAGGCCTTGAAAAACTGAACCCAGATCAATCGAGAAAACAGGAAGAAGTTGTGTGGAACTATGAAAAAATAAGCAAAATATACAAACTGAGTAGTCCATGTGCAAAAAAAATGTCTCTGAGGACTATGGGACTCAACTGCTTTGGTCATTAGTCCCCTAGAACTTAGAACTACTTAAACCTAACTAATCTAAGGACATCACAAACATCCATGCCCGAGGCAGGATTCGAACCTGTGACCGTAGCAGTCGCACGGTTCCGGACTGCGCGTCTAGAACCGCGAGACCACCGCGGCCGGCCAGTCCATGAGCAAGATATGCAACTGCAACGACAGCGTCAGCTCATGAGCGACGTGGTCCCGTGGATAGCGTGAGCAGCTGCGGAACGAGTGGTCCTTGGTTCAAGTCTTCCCTCGAGTGAAAAGTTTTATTTTTTATTTTCAGACAATTATTATCTGTCCGTCCCATGCGAGGTAACTGCGCCGTAGTATGGGGACTTTACACCTAAACAGACATGGAAACACACGACCCTCAGTCGAATACAGCGCACGGAAGAGAGAGTATTCTTTCTAACGAGGCTCTCTGGCTGGCGGTTGACTGTTCGCTACTTTGGACGAGAGTGCATGAAATACGTGAGATGTATTCCGTGGGCAATATGTTTTCGGTTCCCACTGGAGATGCGCGTCCTTTCGTCTACTAATCGCACGGTTTTGCGCTGCGGTCGCAAAACAGACACTAAACTTATTACAGTGGACAGAGACGTCAATGAACGAACGGACAGATCATAACTTTGCGAAAATAAATAATGTAAAATTTTCAGTCAAGGGAAGACTTGAACCAAGGACCTCTCGTTCCGCAGCTGCTCACGCTATCCACAGGACCACGGCACTCATAGGCTCACATACCCCTGAAGTTGCCTATCTTGCACATGGACTACTAAGTTTGTATATTTTGCTTATTTTTTTTCATAGTTCCATACAACTTCTTCCTGTTTTCTCAATTGATCTGGTTTCAGTTTTTCAAGGCCTATCCACTGTGCCAACTTATAACTAAATCTGAGGGGGGTGCGATGGGGAGGTTCCCTTG
>NW_026045667.1:0-14688 GCF_023898315.1 Schistocerca nitens
GACCGCGTGGCGACGTAAAAAAATACTAGTTTCCACAGTAGAATGAAAGGAGAGTAACGGAAAGTGTTTAATTTGTAACTAGATAAGACGAAAAAGTAGCTTTTGCGTGAGTTTGTGTAACCCGTTTTTCTTTTCGGTTTGTATTTACGTCTTTGAGTGCGTTTTTGCCTGGGACAGTGAGGTCGTATCGAGGTGAAATTTTTATGACGTACTGAGGACGGTGGTCGCTTGGCGGTGTCAAAGTTTTAAGATTGTAAGTGAAGGCATCGATGAGTTACGGACGTTTATGCAGTGTGTTTTGAAACACGATGAGCGGAGACGCGCCGCGCCGGCTAGCGCAGTAAGCGTAATTTGCTTTGATATCGGACCGCGTGGCGACGTAAAAAAATACTAGTTTCCACAGTAGAATGAAAGGAGAGTAACGGAAAGTGTTTAATTTGTAACTAGATAAGACGAAAAAGTAGCTTTTGCGTGAGTTTGTGTAACCCGTTTTTCTTTTCGGTTTGTATTTACGTCTTTGAGTGCGTTTTTGCCTGGGACAGTGAGGTCGTATCGAGGTGAAATTTTTATGACGTACTGAGGACGGTGGTCGCTTGGCGGTGTCAAAGTTTTAAGATTGTAAGTGAAGGCATCGATGAGTTACGGACGTTTATGCAGTGTGTTTTGAAACACGATGAGCGGAGACGCGCCGCGCCGGCTAGCGCAGTAAGCGTAATTTGCTTTGATATCGGACCGCGTGGCGACGTAAAAAAATACTAGTTTCCACAGTAGAATGAAAGGAGAGTAACGGAAAGTGTTTAATTTGTAACTAGATAAGACGAAAAAGTAGCTTTTGCGTGAGTTTGTGTAACCCGTTTTTCTTTTCGGTTTGTATTTACGTCTTTGAGTGCGTTTTTGCCTGGGACAGTGAGGTCGTATCGAGGTGAAATTTTTATGACGTACTGAGGACGGTGGTCGCTTGGCGGTGTCAAAGTTTTAAGATTGTAAGTGAAGGCATCGATGAGTTACGGACGTTTATGCAGTGTGTTTTGAAACACGATGAGCGGAGACGCGCCGCGCCGGCTAGCGCAGTAAGCGTAATTTGCTTTGATATCGGACCGCGTGGCGACGTAAAAAAATACTAGTTTCCACAGTAGAATGAAAGGAGAGTAACGGAAAGTGTTTAATTTGTAACTAGATAAGACGAAAAAGTAGCTTTTGCGTGAGTTTGTGTAACCCGTTTTTCTTTTCGGTTTGTATTTACGTCTTTGAGTGCGTTTTTGCCTGGGACAGTGAGGTCGTATCGAGGTGAAATTTTTATGACGTACTGAGGACGGTGGTCGCTTGGCGGTGTCAAAGTTTTAAGATTGTAAGTGAAGGCATCGATGAGTTACGGACGTTTATGCAGTGTGTTTTGAAACACGATGAGCGGAGACGCGCCGCGCCGGCTAGCGCAGTAAGCGTAATTTGCTTTGATATCGGACCGCGTGGCGACGTAAAAAAATACTAGTTTCCACAGTAGAATGAAAGGAGAGTAACGGAAAGTGTTTAATTTGTAACTAGATAAGACGAAAAAGTAGCTTTTGCGTGAGTTTGTGTAACCCGTTTTTCTTTTCGGTTTGTATTTACGTCTTTGAGTGCGTTTTTGCCTGGGACAGTGAGGTCGTATCGAGGTGAAATTTTTATGACGTACTGAGGACGGTGGTCGCTTGGCGGTGTCAAAGTTTTAAGATTGTAAGTGAAGGCATCGATGAGTTACGGACGTTTATGCAGTGTGTTTTGAAACACGATGAGCGGAGACGCGCCGCGCCGGCTAGCGCAGTAAGCGTAATTTGCTTTGATATCGGACCGCGTGGCGACGTAAAAAAATACTAGTTTCCACAGTAGAATGAAAGGAGAGTAACGGAAAGTGTTTAATTTGTAACTAGATAAGACGAAAAAGTAGCTTTTGCGTGAGTTTGTGTAACCCGTTTTTCTTTTCGGTTTGTATTTACGTCTTTGAGTGCGTTTTTGCCTGGGACAGTGAGGTCGTATCGAGGTGAAATTTTTATGACGTACTGAGGACGGTGGTCGCTTGGCGGTGTCAAAGTTTTAAGATTGTAAGTGAAGGCATCGATGAGTTACGGACGTTTATGCAGTGTGTTTTGAAACACGATGAGCGGAGACGCGCCGCGCCGGCTAGCGCAGTAAGCGTAATTTGCTTTGATATCGGACCGCGTGGCGACGTAAAAAAATACTAGTTTCCACAGTAGAATGAAAGGAGAGTAACGGAAAGTGTTTAATTTGTAACTAGATAAGACGAAAAAGTAGCTTTTGCGTGAGTTTGTGTAACCCGTTTTTCTTTTCGGTTTGTATTTACGTCTTTGAGTGCGTTTTTGCCTGGGACAGTGAGGTCGTATCGAGGTGAAATTTTTATGACGTACTGAGGACGGTGGTCGCTTGGCGGTGTCAAAGTTTTAAGATTGTAAGTGAAGGCATCGATGAGTTACGGACGTTTATGCAGTGTGTTTTGAAACACGATGAGCGGAGACGCGCCGCGCCGGCTAGCGCAGTAAGCGTAATTTGCTTTGATATCGGACCGCGTGGCGACGTAAAAAAATACTAGTTTCCACAGTAGAATGAAAGGAGAGTAACGGAAAGTGTTTAATTTGTAACTAGATAAGACGAAAAAGTAGCTTTTGCGTGAGTTTGTGTAACCCGTTTTTCTTTTCGGTTTGTATTTACGTCTTTGAGTGCGTTTTTGCCTGGGACAGTGAGGTCGTATCGAGGTGAAATTTTTATGACGTACTGAGGACGGTGGTCGCTTGGCGGTGTCAAAGTTTTAAGATTGTAAGTGAAGGCATCGATGAGTTACGGACGTTTATGCAGTGTGTTTTGAAACACGATGAGCGGAGACGCGCCGCGCCGGCTAGCGCAGTAAGCGTAATTTGCTTTGATATCGGACCGCGTGGCGACGTAAAAAAATACTAGTTTCCACAGTAGAATGAAAGGAGAGTAACGGAAAGTGTTTAATTTGTAACTAGATAAGACGAAAAAGTAGCTTTTGCGTGAGTTTGTGTAACCCGTTTTTCTTTTCGGTTTGTATTTACGTCTTTGAGTGCGTTTTTGCCTGGGACAGTGAGGTCGTATCGAGGTGAAATTTTTATGACGTACTGAGGACGGTGGTCGCTTGGCGGTGTCAAAGTTTTAAGATTGTAAGTGAAGGCATCGATGAGTTACGGACGTTTATGCAGTGTGTTTTGAAACACGATGAGCGGAGACGCGCCGCGCCGGCTAGCGCAGTAAGCGTAATTTGCTTTGATATCGGACCGCGTGGCGACGTAAAAAAATACTAGTTTCCACAGTAGAATGAAAGGAGAGTAACGGAAAGTGTTTAATTTGTAACTAGATAAGACGAAAAAGTAGCTTTTGCGTGAGTTTGTGTAACCCGTTTTTCTTTTCGGTTTGTATTTACGTCTTTGAGTGCGTTTTTGCCTGGGACAGTGAGGTCGTATCGAGGTGAAATTTTTATGACGTACTGAGGACGGTGGTCGCTTGGCGGTGTCAAAGTTTTAAGATTGTAAGTGAAGGCATCGATGAGTTACGGACGTTTATGCAGTGTGTTTTGAAACACGATGAGCGGAGACGCGCCGCGCCGGCTAGCGCAGTAAGCGTAATTTGCTTTGATATCGGACCGCGTGGCGACGTAAAAAAATACTAGTTTCCACAGTAGAATGAAAGGAGAGTAACGGAAAGTGTTTAATTTGTAACTAGATAAGACGAAAAAGTAGCTTTTGCGTGAGTTTGTGTAACCCGTTTTTCTTTTCGGTTTGTATTTACGTCTTTGAGTGCGTTTTTGCCTGGGACAGTGAGGTCGTATCGAGGTGAAATTTTTATGACGTACTGAGGACGGTGGTCGCTTGGCGGTGTCAAAGTTTTAAGATTGTAAGTGAAGGCATCGATGAGTTACGGACGTTTATGCAGTGTGTTTTGAAACACGATGAGCGGAGACGCGCCGCGCCGGCTAGCGCAGTAAGCGTAATTTGCTTTGATATCGGACCGCGTGGCGACGTAAAAAAATACTAGTTTCCACAGTAGAATGAAAGGAGAGTAACGGAAAGTGTTTAATTTGTAACTAGATAAGACGAAAAAGTAGCTTTTGCGTGAGTTTGTGTAACCCGTTTTTCTTTTCGGTTTGTATTTACGTCTTTGAGTGCGTTTTTGCCTGGGACAGTGAGGTCGTATCGAGGTGAAATTTTTATGACGTACTGAGGACGGTGGTCGCTTGGCGGTGTCAAAGTTTTAAGATTGTAAGTGAAGGCATCGATGAGTTACGGACGTTTATGCAGTGTGTTTTGAAACACGATGAGCGGAGACGCGCCGCGCCGGCTAGCGCAGTAAGCGTAATTTGCTTTGATATCGGACCGCGTGGCGACGTAAAAAAATACTAGTTTCCACAGTAGAATGAAAGGAGAGTAACGGAAAGTGTTTAATTTGTAACTAGATAAGACGAAAAAGTAGCTTTTGCGTGAGTTTGTGTAACCCGTTTTTCTTTTCGGTTTGTATTTACGTCTTTGAGTGCGTTTTTGCCTGGGACAGTGAGGTCGTATCGAGGTGAAATTTTTATGACGTACTGAGGACGGTGGTCGCTTGGCGGTGTCAAAGTTTTAAGATTGTAAGTGAAGGCATCGATGAGTTACGGACGTTTATGCAGTGTGTTTTGAAACACGATGAGCGGAGACGCGCCGCGCCGGCTAGCGCAGTAAGCGTAATTTGCTTTGATATCGGACCGCGTGGCGACGTAAAAAAATACTAGTTTCCACAGTAGAATGAAAGGAGAGTAACGGAAAGTGTTTAATTTGTAACTAGATAAGACGAAAAAGTAGCTTTTGCGTGAGTTTGTGTAACCCGTTTTTCTTTTCGGTTTGTATTTACGTCTTTGAGTGCGTTTTTGCCTGGGACAGTGAGGTCGTATCGAGGTGAAATTTTTATGACGTACTGAGGACGGTGGTCGCTTGGCGGTGTCAAAGTTTTAAGATTGTAAGTGAAGGCATCGATGAGTTACGGACGTTTATGCAGTGTGTTTTGAAACACGATGAGCGGAGACGCGCCGCGCCGGCTAGCGCAGTAAGCGTAATTTGCTTTGATATCGGACCGCGTGGCGACGTAAAAAAATACTAGTTTCCACAGTAGAATGAAAGGAGAGTAACGGAAAGTGTTTAATTTGTAACTAGATAAGACGAAAAAGTAGCTTTTGCGTGAGTTTGTGTAACCCGTTTTTCTTTTCGGTTTGTATTTACGTCTTTGAGTGCGTTTTTGCCTGGGACAGTGAGGTCGTATCGAGGTGAAATTTTTATGACGTACTGAGGACGGTGGTCGCTTGGCGGTGTCAAAGTTTTAAGATTGTAAGTGAAGGCATCGATGAGTTACGGACGTTTATGCAGTGTGTTTTGAAACACGATGAGCGGAGACGCGCCGCGCCGGCTAGCGCAGTAAGCGTAATTTGCTTTGATATCGGACCGCGTGGCGACGTAAAAAAATACTAGTTTCCACAGTAGAATGAAAGGAGAGTAACGGAAAGTGTTTAATTTGTAACTAGATAAGACGAAAAAGTAGCTTTTGCGTGAGTTTGTGTAACCCGTTTTTCTTTTCGGTTTGTATTTACGTCTTTGAGTGCGTTTTTGCCTGGGACAGTGAGGTCGTATCGAGGTGAAATTTTTATGACGTACTGAGGACGGTGGTCGCTTGGCGGTGTCAAAGTTTTAAGATTGTAAGTGAAGGCATCGATGAGTTACGGACGTTTATGCAGTGTGTTTTGAAACACGATGAGCGGAGACGCGCCGCGCCGGCTAGCGCAGTAAGCGTAATTTGCTTTGATATCGGACCGCGTGGCGACGTAAAAAAATACTAGTTTCCACAGTAGAATGAAAGGAGAGTAACGGAAAGTGTTTAATTTGTAACTAGATAAGACGAAAAAGTAGCTTTTGCGTGAGTTTGTGTAACCCGTTTTTCTTTTCGGTTTGTATTTACGTCTTTGAGTGCGTTTTTGCCTGGGACAGTGAGGTCGTATCGAGGTGAAATTTTTATGACGTACTGAGGACGGTGGTCGCTTGGCGGTGTCAAAGTTTTAAGATTGTAAGTGAAGGCATCGATGAGTTACGGACGTTTATGCAGTGTGTTTTGAAACCGATGAGCGGAGACGCGCCGCGCCGGCTAGCGCAGTAAGCGTAATTTGCTTTGATATCGGACCGCGTGGCGACGTAAAAAAATACTAGTTTCCACAGTAGAATGAAAGGAGAGTAACGGAAAGTGTTTAATTTGTAACTAGATAAGACGAAAAAGTAGCTTTTGCGTGAGTTTGTGTAACCCGTTTTTCTTTTCGGTTTGTATTTACGTCTTTGAGTGCGTTTTTGCCTGGGACAGTGAGGTCGTATCGAGGTGAAATTTTTATGACGTACTGAGGACGGTGGTCGCTTGGCGGTCGTCAAAGTTTTAAGATTGTAAGTGAAGGCATCGATGAGTTACGGACGTTTATGCAGTGTGTTTTGAAACACGATGAGCGGAGACGCGCCGCGCCGGCTAGCGCAGTAAGCGTAATTTGCTTTGATATCGGACCGCGTGGCGACGTAAAAAAATACTAGTTTCCACAGTAGAATGAAAGGAGAGTAACGGAAAGTGTTTAATTTGTAACTAGATAAGACGAAAAAGTAGCTTTTGCGTGAGTTTGTGTAACCCGTTTTTCTTTTCGGTTTGTATTTACGTCTTTGAGTGCGTTTTTGCCTGGGACAGTGAGGTCGTATCGAGGTGAAATTTTTATGACGTACTGAGGACGGTGGTCGCTTGGCGGTGTCAAAGTTTTAAGATTGTAAGTGAAGGCATCGATGAGTTACGGACGTTTATGCAGTGTGTTTTGAAACACGATGAGCGGAGACGCGCCGCGCCGGCTAGCGCAGTAAGCGTAATTTGCTTTGATATCGGACCGCGTGGCGACGTAAAAAAATACTAGTTTCCACAGTAGAATGAAAGGAGAGTAACGGAAAGTGTTTAATTTGTAACTAGATAAGACGAAAAAGTAGCTTTTGCGTGAGTTTGTGTAACCCGTTTTTCTTTTCGGTTTGTATTTACGTCTTTGAGTGCGTTTTTGCCTGGGACAGTGAGGTCGTATCGAGGTGAAATTTTTATGACGTACTGAGGACGGTGGTCGCTTGGCGGTGTCAAAGTTTTAAGATTGTAAGTGAAGGCATCGATGAGTTACGGACGTTTATGCAGTGTGTTTTGAAACACGATGAGCGGAGACGCGCCGCGCCGGCTAGCGCAGTAAGCGTAATTTGCTTTGATATCGGACCGCGTGGCGACGTAAAAAAATACTAGTTTCCACAGTAGAATGAAAGGAGAGTAACGGAAAGTGTTTAATTTGTAACTAGATAAGACGAAAAAGTAGCTTTTGCGTGAGTTTGTGTAACCCGTTTTTCTTTTCGGTTTGTATTTACGTCTTTGAGTGCGTTTTTGCCTGGGACAGTGAGGTCGTATCGAGGTGAAATTTTTATGACGTACTGAGGACGGTGGTCGCTTGGCGGTGTCAAAGTTTTAAGATTGTAAGTGAAGGCATCGATGAGTTACGGACGTTTATGCAGTGTGTTTTGAAACACGATGAGCGGAGACGCGCCGCGCCGGCTAGCGCAGTAAGCGTAATTTGCTTTGATATCGGACCGCGTGGCGACGTAAAAAAATACTAGTTTCCACAGTAGAATGAAAGGAGAGTAACGGAAAGTGTTTAATTTGTAACTAGATAAGACGAAAAAGTAGCTTTTGCGTGAGTTTGTGTAACCCGTTTTTCTTTTCGGTTTGTATTTACGTCTTTGAGTGCGTTTTTGCCTGGGACAGTGAGGTCGTATCGAGGTGAAATTTTTATGACGTACTGAGGACGGTGGTCGCTTGGCGGTGTCAAAGTTTTAAGATTGTAAGTGAAGGCATCGATGAGTTACGGACGTTTATGCAGTGTGTTTTGAAACACGATGAGCGGAGACGCGCCGCGCCGGCTAGCGCAGTAAGCGTAATTTGCTTTGATATCGGACCGCGTGGCGACGTAAAAAAATACTAGTTTCCACAGTAGAATGAAAGGAGAGTAACGGAAAGTGTTTAATTTGTAACTAGATAAGACGAAAAAGTAGCTTTTGCGTGAGTTTGTGTAACCCGTTTTTCTTTTCGGTTTGTATTTACGTCTTTGAGTGCGTTTTTGCCTGGGACAGTGAGGTCGTATCGAGGTGAAATTTTTATGACGTACTGAGGACGGTGGTCGCTTGGCGGTGTCAAAGTTTTAAGATTGTAAGTGAAGGCATCGATGAGTTACGGACGTTTATGCAGTGTGTTTTGAAACACGATGAGCGGAGACGCGCCGCGCCGGCTAGCGCAGTAAGCGTAATTTGCTTTGATATCGGACCGCGTGGCGACGTAAAAAAATACTAGTTTCCACAGTAGAATGAAAGGAGAGTAACGGAAAGTGTTTAATTTGTAACTAGATAAGACGAAAAAGTAGCTTTTGCGTGAGTTTGTGTAACCCGTTTTTCTTTTCGGTTTGTATTTACGTCTTTGAGTGCGTTTTTGCCTGGGACAGTGAGGTCGTATCGAGGTGAAATTTTTATGACGTACTGAGGACGGTGGTCGCTTGGCGGTGTCAAAGTTTTAAGATTGTAAGTGAAGGCATCGATGAGTTACGGACGTTTATGCAGTGTGTTTTGAAACACGATGAGCGGAGACGCGCCGCGCCGGCTAGCGCAGTAAGCGTAATTTGCTTTGATATCGGACCGCGTGGCGACGTAAAAAAATACTAGTTTCCACAGTAGAATGAAAGGAGAGTAACGGAAAGTGTTTAATTTGTAACTAGATAAGACGAAAAAGTAGCTTTTGCGTGAGTTTGTGTAACCCGTTTTTCTTTTCGGTTTGTATTTACGTCTTTGAGTGCGTTTTTGCCTGGGACAGTGAGGTCGTATCGAGGTGAAATTTTTATGACGTACTGAGGACGGTGGTCGCTTGGCGGTGTCAAAGTTTTAAGATTGTAAGTGAAGGCATCGATGAGTTACGGACGTTTATGCAGTGTGTTTTGAAACACGATGAGCGGAGACGCGCCGCGCCGGCTAGCGCAGTAAGCGTAATTTGCTTTGATATCGGACCGCGTGGCGACGTAAAAAAATACTAGTTTCCACAGTAGAATGAAAGGAGAGTAACGGAAAGTGTTTAATTTGTAACTAGATAAGACGAAAAAGTAGCTTTTGCGTGAGTTTGTGTAACCCGTTTTTCTTTTCGGTTTGTATTTACGTCTTTGAGTGCGTTTTTGCCTGGGACAGTGAGGTCGTATCGAGGTGAAATTTTTATGACGTACTGAGGACGGTGGTCGCTTGGCGGTGTCAAAGTTTTAAGATTGTAAGTGAAGGCATCGATGAGTTACGGACGTTTATGCAGTGTGTTTTGAAACACGATGAGCGGAGACGCGCCGCGCCGGCTAGCGCAGTAAGCGTAATTTGCTTTGATATCGGACCGCGTGGCGACGTAAAAAAATACTAGTTTCCACAGTAGAATGAAAGGAGAGTAACGGAAAGTGTTTAATTTGTAACTAGATAAGACGAAAAAGTAGCTTTTGCGTGAGTTTGTGTAACCCGTTTTTCTTTTCGGTTTGTATTTACGTCTTTGAGTGCGTTTTTGCCTGGGACAGTGAGGTCGTATCGAGGTGAAATTTTTATGACGTACTGAGGACGGTGGTCGCTTGGCGGTGTCAAAGTTTTAAGATTGTAAGTGAAGGCATCGATGAGTTACGGACGTTTATGCAGTGTGTTTTGAAACACGATGAGCGGAGACGCGCCGCGCCGGCTAGCGCAGTAAGCGTAATTTGCTTTGATATCGGACCGCGTGGCGACGTAAAAAAATACTAGTTTCCACAGTAGAATGAAAGGAGAGTAACGGAAAGTGTTTAATTTGTAACTAGATAAGACGAAAAAGTAGCTTTTGCGTGAGTTTGTGTAACCCGTTTTTCTTTTCGGTTTGTATTTACGTCTTTGAGTGCGTTTTTGCCTGGGACAGTGAGGTCGTATCGAGGTGAAATTTTTATGACGTACTGAGGACGGTGGTCGCTTGGCGGTGTCAAAGTTTTAAGATTGTAAGTGAAGGCATCGATGAGTTACGGACGTTTATGCAGTGTGTTTTGAAACACGATGAGCGGAGACGCGCCGCGCCGGCTAGCGCAGTAAGCGTAATTTGCTTTGATATCGGACCGCGTGGCGACGTAAAAAAATACTAGTTTCCACAGTAGAATGAAAGGAGAGTAACGGAAAGTGTTTAATTTGTAACTAGATAAGACGAAAAAGTAGCTTTTGCGTGAGTTTGTGTAACCCGTTTTTCTTTTCGGTTTGTATTTACGTCTTTGAGTGCGTTTTTGCCTGGGACAGTGAGGTCGTATCGAGGTGAAATTTTTATGACGTACTGAGGACGGTGGTCGCTTGGCGGTGTCAAAGTTTTAAGATTGTAAGTGAAGGCATCGATGAGTTACGGACGTTTATGCAGTGTGTTTTGAAACACGATGAGCGGAGACGCGCCGCGCCGGCTAGCGCAGTAAGCGTAATTTGCTTTGATATCGGACCGCGTGGCGACGTAAAAAAATACTAGTTTCCACAGTAGAATGAAAGGAGAGTAACGGAAAGTGTTTAATTTGTAACTAGATAAGACGAAAAAGTAGCTTTTGCGTGAGTTTGTGTAACCCGTTTTTCTTTTCGGTTTGTATTTACGTCTTTGAGTGCGTTTTTGCCTGGGACAGTGAGGTCGTATCGAGGTGAAATTTTTATGACGTACTGAGGACGGTGGTCGCTTGGCGGTGTCAAAGTTTTAAGATTGTAAGTGAAGGCATCGATGAGTTACGGACGTTTATGCAGTGTGTTTTGAAACACGATGAGCGGAGACGCGCCGCGCCGGCTAGCGCAGTAAGCGTAATTTGCTTTGATATCGGACCGCGTGGCGACGTAAAAAAATACTAGTTTCCACAGTAGAATGAAAGGAGAGTAACGGAAAGTGTTTAATTTGTAACTAGATAAGACGAAAAAGTAGCTTTTGCGTGAGTTTGTGTAACCCGTTTTTCTTTTCGGTTTGTATTTACGTCTTTGAGTGCGTTTTTGCCTGGGACAGTGAGGTCGTATCGAGGTGAAATTTTTATGACGTACTGAGGACGGTGGTCGCTTGGCGGTGTCAAAGTTTTAAGATTGTAAGTGAAGGCATCGATGAGTTACGGACGTTTATGCAGTGTGTTTTGAAACACGATGAGCGGAGACGCGCCGCGCCGGCTAGCGCAGTAAGCGTAATTTGCTTTGATATCGGACCGCGTGGCGACGTAAAAAAATACTAGTTTCCACAGTAGAATGAAAGGAGAGTAACGGAAAGTGTTTAATTTGTAACTAGATAAGACGAAAAAGTAGCTTTTGCGTGAGTTTGTGTAACCCGTTTTTCTTTTCGGTTTGTATTTACGTCTTTGAGTGCGTTTTTGCCTGGGACAGTGAGGTCGTATCGAGGTGAAATTTTTATGACGTACTGAGGACGGTGGTCGCTTGGCGGTGTCAAAGTTTTAAGATTGTAAGTGAAGGCATCGATGAGTTACGGACGTTTATGCAGTGTGTTTTGAAACACGATGAGCGGAGACGCGCCGCGCCGGCTAGCGCAGTAAGCGTAATTTGCTTTGATATCGGACCGCGTGGCGACGTAAAAAAATACTAGTTTCCACAGTAGAATGAAAGGAGAGTAACGGAAAGTGTTTAATTTGTAACTAGATAAGACGAAAAAGTAGCTTTTGCGTGAGTTTGTGTAACCCGTTTTTCTTTTCGGTTTGTATTTACGTCTTTGAGTGCGTTTTTGCCTGGGACAGTGAGGTCGTATCGAGGTGAAATTTTTATGACGTACTGAGGACGGTGGTCGCTTGGCGGTGTCAAAGTTTTAAGATTGTAAGTGAAGGCATCGATGAGTTACGGACGTTTATGCAGTGTGTTTTGAAACACGATGAGCGGAGACGCGCCGCGCCGGCTAGCGCAGTAAGCGTAATTTGCTTTGATATCGGACCGCGTGGCGACGTAAAAAAATACTAGTTTCCACAGTAGAATGAAAGGAGAGTAACGGAAAGTGTTTAATTTGTAACTAGATAAGACGAAAAAGTAGCTTTTGCGTGAGTTTGTGTAACCCGTTTTTCTTTTCGGTTTGTATTTACGTCTTTGAGTGCGTTTTTGCCTGGGACAGTGAGGTCGTATCGAGGTGAAATTTTTATGACGTACTGAGGACGGTGGTCGCTTGGCGGTGTCAAAGTTTTAAGATTGTAAGTGAAGGCATCGATGAGTTACGGACGTTTATGCAGTGTGTTTTGAAACACGATGAGCGGAGACGCGCCGCGCCGGCTAGCGCAGTAAGCGTAATTTGCTTTGATATCGGACCGCGTGGCGACGTAAAAAAATACTAGTTTCCACAGTAGAATGAAAGGAGAGTAACGGAAAGTGTTTAATTTGTAACTAGATAAGACGAAAAAGTAGCTTTTGCGTGAGTTTGTGTAACCCGTTTTTCTTTTCGGTTTGTATTTACGTCTTTGAGTGCGTTTTTGCCTGGGACAGTGAGGTCGTATCGAGGTGAAATTTTTATGACGTACTGAGGACGGTGGTCGCTTGGCGGTGTCAAAGTTTTAAGATTGTAAGTGAAGGCATCGATGAGTTACGGACGTTTATGCAGTGTGTTTTGAAACACGATGAGCGGAGACGCGCCGCGCCGGCTAGCGCAGTAAGCGTAATTTGCTTTGATATCGGACCGCGTGGCGACGTAAAAAAATACTAGTTTCCACAGTAGAATGAAAGGAGAGTAACGGAAAGTGTTTAATTTGTAACTAGATAAGACGAAAAAGTAGCTTTTGCGTGAGTTTGTGTAACCCGTTTTTCTTTTCGGTTTGTATTTACGTCTTTGAGTGCGTTTTTGCCTGGGACAGTGAGGTCGTATCGAGGTGAAATTTTTATGACGTACTGAGGACGGTGGTCGCTTGGCGGTGTCAAAGTTTTAAGATTGTAAGTGAAGGCATCGATGAGTTACGGACGTTTATGCAGTGTGTTTTGAAACACGATGAGCGGAGACGCGCCGCGCCGGCTAGCGCAGTAAGCGTAATTTGCTTTGATATCGGACCGCGTGGCGACGTAAAAAAATACTAGTTTCCACAGTAGAATGAAAGGAGAGTAACGGAAAGTGTTTAATTTGTAACTAGATAAGACGAAAAAGTAGCTTTTGCGTGAGTTTGTGTAACCCGTTTTTCTTTTCGGTTTGTATTTACGTCTTTGAGTGCGTTTTTGCCTGGGACAGTGAGGTCGTATCGAGGTGAAATTTTTATGACGTACTGAGGACGGTGGTCGCTTGGCGGTGTCAAAGTTTTAAGATTGTAAGTGAAGGCATCGATGAGTTACGGACGTTTATGCAGTGTGTTTTGAAACACGATGAGCGGAGACGCGCCGCGCCGGCTAGCGCAGTAAGCGTAATTTGCTTTGATATCGGACCGCGTGGCGACGTAAAAAAATACTAGTTTCCACAGTAGAATGAAAGGAGAGTAACGGAAAGTGTTTAATTTGTAACTAGATAAGACGAAAAAGTAGCTTTTGCGTGAGTTTGTGTAACCCGTTTTTCTTTTCGGTTTGTATTTACGTCTTTGAGTGCGTTTTTGCCTGGGACAGTGAGGTCGTATCGAGGTGAAATTTTTATGACGTACTGAGGACGGTGGTCGCTTGGCGGTGTCAAAGTTTTAAGATTGTAAGTGAAGGCATCGATGAGTTACGGACGTTTATGCAGTGTGTTTTGAAACACGATGAGCGGAGACGCGCCGCGCCGGCTAGCGCAGTAAGCGTAATTTGCTTTGATATCGGACCGCGTGGCGACGTAAAAAAATACTAGTTTCCACAGTAGAATGAAAGGAGAGTAACGGAAAGTGTTTAATTTGTAACTAGATAAGACGAAAAAGTAGCTTTTGCGTGAGTTTGTGTAACCCGTTTTTCTTTTCGGTTTGTATTTACGTCTTTGAGTGCGTTTTTGCCTGGGACAGTGAGGTCGTATCGAGGTGAAATTTTTATGACGTACTGAGGACGGTGGTCGCTTGGCGGTGTCAAAGTTTTAAGATTGTAAGTGAAGGCATCGATGAGTTACGGACGTTTATGCAGTGTGTTTTGAAACACGATGAGCGGAGACGCGCCGCGCCGGCTAGCGCAGTAAGCGTAATTTGCTTTGATATCGGACCGCGTGGCGACGTAAAAAAATACTAGTTTCCACAGTAGAATGAAAGGAGAGTAACGGAAAGTGTTTAATTTGTAACTAGATAAGACGAAAAAGTAGCTTTTGCGTGAGTTTGTGTAACCCGTTTTTCTTTTCGGTTTGTATTTACGTCTTTGAGTGCGTTTTTGCCTGGGACAGTGAGGTCGTATCGAGGTGAAATTTTTATGACGTACTGAGGACGGTGGTCGCTTGGCGGTGTCAAAGTTTTAAGATTGTAAGTGAAGGCATCGATGAGTTACGGACGTTTATGCAGTGTGTTTTGAAACACGATGAGCGGAGACGCGCCGCGCCGGCTAGCGCAGTAAGCGTAATTTGCTTTGATATCGGACCGCGTGGCGACGTAAAAAAATACTAGTTTCCACAGTAGAATGAAAGGAGAGTAACGGAAAGTGTTTAATTTGTAACTAGATAAGA
>NW_026045668.1:0-14572 GCF_023898315.1 Schistocerca nitens
GTATACACATCTCTGTGTGTCCAAAATGGTGTTTCGCATTTTGAATGTTTGTAGCGGCTTGTACGAGTTGCAGACATCAGGGAATTTCAGTAGGACCACATAACCTATAACTTTATCACCTCGACAGACATTTTCAATTACAGTAAGGACGTTAGGCCTTAGTAAGAACAGATAAATCACAATTCAAGGCGACAATTACAAATATTTTTGTCGTTTCAGAAAGTATATTCGTTTGGAAAAGTCACCCTTACAACGATAAGAGATAATGGACTACCGCAATGGTCACGGTTATTATCTATGAGAATCCTGTATACAAATTATCCAGGCAATAAGATCTTTAAAACAAATAAAATATAGCTGGGCATCCATGATGTTCTTTTACCTATGATAGTTGAAAGTCTATTTCATGTTAAGGATTATGCCAAATAATAAGTTTTAGCGCAAAATCGGTACGCAAACTCAAAAGTCAGTTAAAAAAATCTATCTAACGATTCCTCACTTATCCCTGTGTTGAGAAAAAAGGATTATTGAGAGACAAGATATATGATATTTGGTCCCAGGTACATGATCATCTTATTCCTTGGACATGTTTTCATATTTAGAAAAATTTTAATGTTCTGGAGTAATTTTTGTAATTTCAGAGAAAGAGTGCAGCACAGAAAAAATTAGCCCCGTAAGTTGAAACTGGAATAAGAAAATACTCTGGACTTGTGTTATAGAGGTAGCTAGAAGCGAAAGGTAGAAAGCGACCCAAAGTACAACCATCTCCCGTACTGATTTCAGTGTTCTGAGAACCAATGATCAGCGAATTACTTCTTTCGGTATGGAAATGTGAGAGGATTGACAAAATTATTTCTGAGCGCGGGTGTGAAGCGCTCAGTTGTTTTACGGTTTTGGCACAAGGGTGCCACCATTCAGCGAGGGTAGACACGTGCAGGTGGGAAAGTCTGCAGAACTAGTTTTGGGGCTAAGAAGCTACGTCCATGTTTAGTATTTTAGTGAATGACTTGGACAAGACGAGGTTTTTATCCAACCCAGTAAGTTATTACCCGATTCGTGGAAACTTGAGTGTGGTTGTAATGCAGCAACTGCACTGCATTATTGTGTAAATGGCTCCGACCTCACTGTTTTTTTTTCTTACTCGAGATTAACATTGAATAATTTTGATTCAAATGGCTCAAATGACTCTGAGCACAATGGACTTAACATATGATGTCATCAGTCCCCTAGAACTACTTAAACCTAACTAACCTAAGGACATCACACACATCCATGCCCGAAGCAGGATTCGAAACTGCGACTTTAGCACTCGCGCGGTTCCGCACTGAAGCGCCTAGAACCACTCGGCCACCACGGTCGGCAATTTTGATTCAACTGCATTACTTTTGATAACAGACATGTGTTTTACCTAATTTATTGGAAAAGGATTACGTCACCCATAACGTGAAGGGATGAAACAATTTATTTTTTATTTTCTTTATTGGATTTCAATAGCAAGGATGGCAAAGAACACAAAACTGACGTTGTGCAGGCATAGAGAGACGTCACGTAGAGAAGGCAGTGTGGTGTTATCGGGCGGCCAGGCTTCGCTAACACTCGGGGTCGTAAATTTGGTGTGTGGTAAAAACAGCTTAGTTTGAGAATCTTCTCAGGGTATTTAGACCTAACATGATTCTAAAATGTGCAGAACGACTATGTCGTAGAGGAACACACGTAAGAGGTCTTGTGCCCAGCATACCTAGGCATCGCTGAGGTCATACTGGAGTTCAAATACCACCGGGGTCAAAGAATTGCTTTAATCACAGACTAAAGAAGAAAAATAAGGAATGAATCTTAATTGCGTAAATTCCGCGCAGTTACAAATATCCATTCATTACTAAATTTGAGACTGGTGTACGTAGTTAACATTATAGAAGTACACGTTAAGATGGAGAGCCGGCCGCTGTGACCGAGCGGTTCAGGGCCCTTCAGTCCGGAACCCCGCTGCTGCTACGGTCGCAGGTTCGAATCCTGCCTCGGGCATGGATTTGTGTGATGTCCTTAGGTTAGTTAGGTTTAAGTCGTTCTAGGTCTAGGGGACTAATGACCTCAGATGTTAAGTCCCATAGTGCTTAGAGCCATTTGAACCACTTTTAAGATGGAGAGTATAGCCTGCCAGCGCGGTACCTGACTTCCTTAGCAGTGCACATTAACCCACTGCAGAAACGTTAGTCTCGGAGATAATAAAGTACTTTATAAGTACTAACGCATTTCAGATGTTGTCTTTAGTGTTCGAAATAACTTCTCAGTAGTTACAGGTTGAAATTTTCACGCAGATGCACGTAAGTTACGTGTGTGTCATGTAATGACTTTTGCTGTGTGAAAAAGTATTATTTTTGGATGTGAAGTGACGACGGTGGTTCTGCGTTCTCTAGATGATACTACATTAAGATGCGTGAGTCCGGCGCTTGGACTCGTACTTGCATCATTGTCGGTGTTTGCCTTTTTTGTTCACTCTGTTGTCCTGCCCCTATTTCCGTGTCTCTTAGAACTCGCAGATGAGCAAGCCATTCATTTATAAGCTTAAATTCACATAACGGTTTTCAAGGATGAGCTAAAGACACACTTGGCAGAGTGTTTTCTATTCACATTATTTGTCTATTTCAGGATCACGGCTGTCTTTAAAATTCAGAATCCTATTGAAGATTAGTTTCAATCATAGCGTGTTAATAGTTACTACCTACTGGGTACTGGGCTCTCGATTTCTCAAAAGCGGGCATTACTGACAGGTCAGAGAGGTGTACGTTAGAGCTCAGTGTCTTTCCTGTACTCCTGACAATTTTACGCTGCTAAACACGACTGTATTTACCAATCCCTTGAGTTGTGTACTTGTATCGTCTATCGGGAGACTGACATATGTTTTACATAAAACATCATATTCGTTATAGTTTCGGCTAAATTTTTCAGTGGCTAACGATCTCCTTCACTGGCCACCTCGTTGTTAAGATCAGACAGCATAATTACAGTGTCTTACGACGAAAACGGAGCAGGACAGCTAGAAAGGCAGCTGTAAATGCTGTTATATCGGTGCCTGACGCGCTTGCGGGTCCTTCAAACTGTAGTAATTCCGTTTTCATGCTGTCTACATCGCCCAGTGAGTAGCAAAGCACGGGACGCTGATACCGAGCAAATACAAAATGCAATCCTTCCACGTCTGCTGCCGTTTTATAACGAACAACCATCAAGTAAACGTCGTGTTAAGTGGAATTTTTTTAACTATCTTAAGGCCTAGTAATTCCCATGATGTTTCTATGCCCAAGTGTTCATATATGTTATAGATGTCTTTGAGGTGATACCGACGGAATCAATAGCCCTTAAATAATCTCTGTTTTGGAGATATGTGGATGACAATTCCGTGTTGTGTCGTCATGAAAAAGATTATTCAATGGCTTTTCTGTATCGCCTCATCTCCATTCGTAAGAACATGGAAGTAAAAAAAATGGCTGTCCACCTTTACTGGATGTTTTCATTGGAAGACGAATAATGGGTCTCAACGAAACGCTTCGTCGATCCTGTGCGGTCTTGGCTGCCATTTTATAGACCTGCGTTATCGTGCCGGGTTTGTAGGGCTGCCATTGATAGGTCAGGGGTGCACTACACACAGGAAGGAGCTACTCGGGATGCAGAATACGTGTGTAGTTCACTTGAGGGTTTTAAGGCTAGGCGGTAGTTTGAGGTGCTCTGATGAACACAAGCCAGTAGATTTGCCGCAAGTGAAATCAAACGGCGTTCGGAATAAAGACACTTCCACTGTCTCAGTTCTGTCAACAAATTGTCGAAATATTCGTAATAAAGTGACTAAATTTACTGCCCTCCAAGAAAGTTATAGCGCTCAAATTATTCTTGGGACCAACAGCTGGCTGAAACCCGAAATGGAAAGCTCTGAGATATTTAGTGAGTCGCGAAACGTATATCGGAAAGACAGATTACAGGCCATAGGAGGGGGAGTGTTCATTACAGTCTCCATTAAGGCCGAAGCTGAGTGTGACAGAGAGGTGATCTGGTCGCTTATAGTAGATCTAGGTGAAACTAAGTAGTTGTTGGCTGTTTTTACTGGCCACTTGATTCTGCTGTGAAGGACCTAGAGTCAGTCAAAGAAAGTTTACGGTAAATAGCGTGTATATACCTAGATCATACAATAATAGTTGGAGGCAGCTTTAGCCTCCCTAGTACAGACAGGGATGCATATGGATTCACTGCGGGGAGGGTAGGGGGGGCGAGGGGGCAGACAGACAGTAATGCGAAATACTTTGAACAAGTTTTCTGAAAATTGTCTTGAGCTGCTAGCTCGGCAGTCCACACGCAACAGAAATATGTTAGACCTTGTAGCTACGAATAGGCCGGACCTCACCGACAATGTCAGTACAGAAACAGTGATTATCGATCATGATGTCATTATGGCAACTAAAAGTTAGTAAATCAGTCAAGAAGGCTAGGAGAGTGTTTCTGCTAGATAGAGCACTTAATCAGTTATTAACATCTCACTTAAAGAATGAATTGGCATAACTTAGTTCCAGTAAGACGGATGTAGAGGAATTATGGTTAAAGTTTAACCAAATTATAGATCCTGGTCTGGAGAGTAACGTGCCTAGTAAGTGGATAAAGATTGAAAAAGACGCATCACGCTTCAGTAACGAAATTCGGCGGATGCTGAGGAAGCAGAAACTATTGTATTCTAGGTTCAAAAGGAGGCGCGCAAATGGCGACAAGCGAAGGTTAATGGAGATTCGTGTGTGTATGAAAAAATCTATCGGCGAAGCATACAACTACCACTGTCACACCTTACCAAAAGATCTGGTAGAGATCCGAGAAAATTCTGCTCGTACATAATCTCGCTAAGCCGGTCTAAGGCTTCCATCCAGTCCCTTGTTGACACTTTGTTGCGACAGTCGAAGACAGCAAAACGAAAGCCGAAGTTTCAAATTTCACGTTCAAGAAATCGTTCACACAGGACAGACTCTCGTATGGACGACATAGAAATAAGCGTACCTTATGTAGAGAAACAGCAGAAAGATTTGAAGGCAAATAAATCACCAGATCCGGGTGGAACCCGGTTCGATTTTACATAGAGTACTCTGTGGCATTGACCCCTTACGTAGCTTGCATTTGTCGTGAATCTCTCGCCCACCACAAAGTTCCAGGCGACTGGCAAACGCACAGGTGAATGGTTCTGAGCACTATGCGACTTAACTTCTGAGGTCATCAGTCGCCTAGAACTTAGAACTAATTAAACCTAACTAGCCTAAGGACATCCCACACATCCATGCCCGAGGCAGGATTCGAACCTGCGACCGTAGCGGCCAAGCGGTTCCAGACTGAAGCGTCTAAACCGCACGGCCACACCGGCCGGCAAACGCACAGGTGACTCCAGTATATAAGAAACGTAAAAGACTGGATCCGCAAAATTAAAGACCAATATCCGTAACTTCTGTTTGCTGCAGAATCCTTGAGCATATTCTTAGTTCGTCTATAATAAACTTTCTTGAGACTAAGAAGCAGGTTTTACAAAGCATCGCTCGTGCGAAACTCACCTTGCCCTGTTCTGACATGATATACGGAGAACCATGTATGATCGGCAACAGGCAGATTCGATATTTCTAGATTTCCGTAAAGCATTTGACACGGTGCACCATTGCAGGCCGTTAACGAAGGTACAAGCATATGGAATAAGTTTACGGATACGTGAATGGTTCCGAGACTACTTAAATAATAAAACCCAGCATGTTGGCCTCGACACCGAGTGTTCATCAGAGTCAAGGATTTCGTCAGGAGTGCCCCAGTGAAGTGTGATAGGACCGCTATTGTTCTCAATATACATAAATGATTTGGCGGGCGGGGTGGGCAACGCTTGGCGGTTGTTTTTTGATGATATTGTGATGTATGGTAAAATGTCGAAGTTGAGTGACTGTAGGAAGATACGACTTAGACAAAATTAGCAGTTGGTGCGATAAATGACAGCTAGCCCTAAATATGGAAAAATGTAAGTTAACGCGGACGAGCAGGAAGAACAAACCTGTAACCTTTGGATACAGTACTACTAGTGTCCTGCTTGACACAGTCAATTGATTTAAATATCTGGACGTAACGCTGCAAAGTGATACGAGGTGGAACAAGCATGTGAAAACTGTGGTAGGAAAGACAAATGGTCGACTTCGGTTTGTTGGGAGAATTTTAGGAAAGAGTGGTTCACCTGTAAAGGAGGCTGCATATAGGACGCTGGTGCGACCTATTCTTGAGTACTGCTCGAATGTTTGGGATCTGTACCAGGTCGGATTGAAGGAAGACATCAAAGCAATTCAATAGCGGGCTGCTAGATTTGTTACCGGTAGGTTATAGCAACACGTAAGTGTTACAGAAGTGCTTCGGAAACTCAAATGGGAATCCCTGGAGGTAAGGCGACGTTTCCTCGAGAAACACTATTGAGAAAATTGAGAGAACGGCATTTGAAGCTGACTGAGGAACGATTCCACTGCTACCAACACACAACGCGCGTAAGGAACATGAGAATGAGATATGAGAAATTAGAGCTCATACGGAGGCGTACAGAAGTCTTTTTTCCCTCGGTCTAGTAGCGAGTGGAACAAAAATGGTTCAAATGGCTCTGAGCACTATGGGACTCAACTGCTGAGGTCATTAGTCCCCTAGAACTTAGAACTAGTTAAACCTAACTAACCTAAGGACATCACAAACATCCATGCCCGAGGCAGGATTCGAACCTGCGACCGTAGCGGTCTTGCGGTTCCAGACTGCAGCGCCTTTAACCGCACGGCCACTTCGGCCGGCGAGTGGAACAGGAGGGGAAATGACACCAAGTGGTAGAGTGGCTTGCGGGTTATCTATGTGGACGTAGAGGTAGATGTAGAGGATTCTCAGGGACACTCAGTTCATGGTAAGTCCCTCATGCCGGTTTGTATTTGAGATCGTCGATATGTCATAACCCGTCGAAAATTATGTGATTAAAATACTTCCACACAGAGCTGGCACACAGTCTCAGATCGAGGTCGTCCGTCTAAAGAGCTTGCTCACCTAAGGACAATGTTTAGAAAAAATGGACATTAAACATAGCAGATTAACAGTTGAAACCAAAAACGAGGAAGTTGATAAAGACGACTTCCTACCGTCGGCAATATTTCGTTTAAGATAGCAACAATTCTCTGTAAATTTTATGTGAAAGCGGTTTTCCTCCCACATCTGCGATTTTAGACCAGCTAGAACTTTGTTGTTGTGAAAGCCAAAAATTTATGAAATACCTAGTCAGTGTCGTGTGATTTACACAGACAGATCACGCGAAAGAATGCCTCACGGAACATCAACGTTGGTTTCCCCTTTTGCAACTAACCAAGTCTGCAATTGCTCAATCTTATACAGGTTTTAGAGAAAAAATATGGAAACACCTAGAAAAATGCATGGTTGAACATACATGCAGATGCTAGCCATAACTGTAGATTGCGCTGTAGCGCGTTACCACAAACGGCGCCTATGCAAAGACCTTAAGACTTTGCAGATGTCGGTAGTGGCCAGAACATTGTTCTCTGTAGTTGTGAGTGAATCGGAGAAAAGTGAATTCAGAGCTGGTAAAATTGTTCGTGCACTTATGAATGGTGCTTCTGTAATCAAGGCAGCATGATATATGGGTGCTTCAAGAGGCACCATTGGGAAGGCTTTCACCACGTACTAGGAAAGCAGAAAAACATCTTTCGCTAAGTCATATAGCGGACGGAGGTGTGTGTTGAATGATCGTGACAGGCGGTAATTGAAGAGTATTGTGACGAAAAGTAAGAGAACAACAGCTACAAAAGTCACTGCACAAGTGATGTCCCACTTGCGAAACCTGTCAACATCAAAACAACACGAAGAGAGCTCCATGTAATGGAAATTATGAACCGAGCTAGAAGGCCAAAATCACTCACCAGTGATATAAGTTTCCGTAAAAGGAAAACGGGGTGCCGAAGGCAAGCAAGCTGGACTATGGAGCTACGGCCCGAGTTTACAGCCCAAGGGTGAAACACCGCGAGGCGTCAGTGATGGTTTGGGTAGCCGTATCGTGGGACCCTTGGTTAGTTTGCAAGGTCGCATTAAGGTCGTATTACTACTAAGAGTTATGTGACCATTTTTTATGCTCACATCCATCCCACAGTACAATGTTTGTTCACCATTGGCTTAGATGTGATCCAAGATTACTGGTCTTCCGTCAATACGTTTCGTATCCTCCAGGACTGGCTTTTTAAACACAAGGGTGAGTTGTCACATCTCTCTTGGCCATCACAGTCCCAAGATCTCAGCATTATTGAACCCTTAAGATCTACTTTGGAGACCATGATCGCTATGTGAACTTGCTACTATTTTGCAGCAAGAATGTTATACGATACCATACGGGACCTTCATTTACACATCCCGAGACTGCTGGAATTTGTTTTGAGTGCCAAAGTTTTTTTGTACAGGGTGTTAGGGGTGGTAATATGCTCTGTGTTTCGTGCTCCCATGTTTTTGTCCATCCCTGTATCTCTATCGAACATTTAATAGAGTATGATGAAACAATATTTTGGAAACAGCAACATCTTTTCGGATCTCAAAAATTAGAGTACGAGGGGAAACATAAACTTTCCAAAATCTGACAAACCATGGTAGCGGTTATTGCACAATTCGTGAAATCCCATATCTTTCACTCTGTGCTCTAATCGATAATCGAAGACGACAGAGTACGCTGATAGCCACGGCGATCACCAATCCCACCAGCGAGGATGTTGTTCACCTGGTAGAACGGTCGATCTGTCACCACAGTCTTAAGGTATGCGCGGAATACTCATAGCGCGCTTATATACTTCCGTGTGACTCTAGGCTCTGTCTGTTTTCAATGTTTCACTTGCGGATGACCGACAGGTGCCCAATCGAAATATGGTGAGTACAGTTAACGACGACCAACTGCAAGCCCGAAATTTATTTCAACATTCCATTCCCCGCATTTTAAATTCCCATGAATCGTTCTTACCACATGGAAATCGAATGCCTTTAACCATCGTAAGGTGTTGGGGTCTTTTTTGAACTATAAGGATTGTTGATGGTCTATCATTTTGAAAATATTTGCTTTTTATAAGTTTCCATCATCGACTTTATTTATCCCATATTTATGATCTTCTGGCAGGAAAAACAAATATTCTGGAGCTTTAGTTTGGCATTAACAGAAACAGCACTTTTCAAGGTGTTCAGGTCTTTTAACGTTCATAATTGCAGGAAGCTCTGACAATATTAAATTTGTCAGCAATGGAAAGCGTATATCTGGAGTAAGGTGGGTATAAAGGAATAAAGTCATTGTTGTTTTCAACGATGGAATGTCTATTTGCGTGAAGCTAGGGAAAGGGGCGTGAAAAAGTTTTTTTACTGTAACAAAATCAGCTAATAAAGTGATTCATTTCTGCTCAGGTCGCTTGTTGTCTTCCTTGAGAAGCCATATATCTTGTAAATGTTTTTCCTCAATATAGTGGCCTCTTTGCAAGATATGGAACTGCAGACACAACGCTGGACATGTCCGATAGGGATGAAATAGTGTCGGAGTATTAAGATCATTTTACGGAAAGCAGCTCTTTATCTTCACTAGAAGACACAGATGCACCAGAACAGGATATGGTAAACACTGCAATTCTGATTCCAAAGGATAGATCAGTTGAATTGACGACAGAGCCCCTAGCTCCACTGTGGCGGCGTTCAGCATGTAATGTAGTTCACGTGACTCCAACAACGTACAAATGAACACATCAGCTTTCAAATTGTTCCTTCCTCCATCAACTGAAAACATTACAACTACCCATACCAATGCTGACGGAACCAGTTTATATAGAGCCGACACGTTTCCATTGATCGACGGTCGAATCCCAATGGTCCCGTGCGCACTGCAATCGTAATTGAAGATATCGTTGAGTCAACATGTGAACATGTAGGTGTGGTCGACTGCGGATCTCCATCTTTATCAATGTAGGATCAAGTAAGCTCCGAAACACTTGTGCGTGCACCAGCGTTGTGTTCTTTTGGCAGAGATGCCATAGACCACCATCTGTCCTACTTTACAGAGCAGTAAAGCCTCCGGACCCAAATTCTGTGAAGAGTCGTGGACGTCCAACCATTTAGCACCTAATGGTGGTTCCAGTGTCCTTCTATCTCTTTTCGTAGATGCTCACGACAGTAACACTTGAACATTCGACCAGCTTCTCCGTTTTCGAGTATTTGTTCACAAGCTATGGTTGATAATAATCTCCCTTTTTCAAAGTCGCTTATCTCAATAGACCCCCCCATTTGCAGTCCATATCTTTGCTAGAGTGATGCCCCGTCCGTGTCTGTTCTGCTTACGTTCTTTTTAATTTTAATCATTAAATAGCCGTTATGTGATGAATGTCACCACAGAGTTTAATAAATATCTAACTGGTGCTTAAAAAACAGTTCCCATCAGCGTAAGGGGATCTCTACACTTACGCTGATGGAAACTGTTTTTTAAGCACCAGTTAGATATTTATTAAACTCTGTGGTGACATTCATCACATAACGGCTATTTAATGATTAAAATTTCAGTCCATTCGGTACTGACGTCCATCTCTATAATCATCAGAGTTGTGATCACCTTGGGCAGAAATACATTCTTGCATTCGTTGTGGTGTGGAAACGAATAGCCTCAGAATGACAGTCTGAGGAACTTCTCGCCCTGCCTGAAACCAGCGAAGGTCATTCCAAAAGAAATGCACACTATTTTTTTAAAATCCATCTTTTTATTCTACATATTCGAAAGTCTTACAGTGTGTAGATACATCCTTTAGGAACAATATTTTCATTTCTCCATATAATTTCCATCCCTCTCAACTGCCTTACGCCATCTTGGAACCAACGCCTGTATACCCGCACTGTAAAATTCTGGACCAACCTGTTGGAGCCACTGTTTGGCAGCGTGAACAAGGGAGCCATCATCTTCAAACCTTGCTCCACGATGAGAGTCTTTCGGGTTCCCAAAGGGATGATAGTCACATGGAGCCAGGTCAGGACTGTAAGGCGGGTGATTCAGTGTTGTCCAACCGAGTTTTGTAATCGCTTCCATGGTTTTTTAACTGAATTGTGGTCGTGCATTGTCGTGCAACAGCAAAACATCCTGTGTTTGCCGATGTGGTCGAACATGACTCAGTCGAGCTTGAAGTTCCTTCAGTGTCGTCACATATGCATCAGAATTTATGGTGGTTCCACTTGGCATGATGTCCACAAGCAAGAGTCCTTCGGAATCGAAAAACACCGTAGCCATAACTTTTCCAGCAGAAGGTGTGGATTTGAATTTTTTTTTTTCTTGGGTGAATTTGCATGATGCCACTCCATTGATTCCCTCTTCGTCTCTGGTGAAAAATGATGGAGCCATGTTTCAACACCTGTCACAATTCTTCCAAGAAATTCATCTCTGCCATTATCGTACTGTTCCAAAAGTTCGCTGCATACCGTTTTTCTTGTTTCTTTGTGAGCCACTGTCAACATCCTGGGAACCAGCCTGGCACAAACCTTTTTTAACGCCAACACTTACAGTATTCTGCAAAAACTTCCTTCCCCTATCTTAGCGTAGCGTGACAATTCGTCCACTGTGATGCGTCTGTCAGCAGTCACCAATTCGTTAACTCTCTGCACATTGTCTGGAGTGTGTGCAGTACGAGGCGTGCCGCTGCGAGGACAATCCTCAATATTGCCGTGCCCACTTTCATCACGTAATCTGCTTGCCCACCGACTAACTGTACTGCGATCGACAGCAGCATCTCCATACACCTTTTTCAACCTCTTGTGGATGTTTCCCACTGTATCGTTTTCACAGCACAGGAATTCTATGACACCACGATGCTTCTGACGAACGTTAAGTGTAGCGGCCATCTTGAAGACATGCTGTGACGGCGCCGCTCACGGGAACAGGTTGAAATAAGTTTGAAAACAAGCGGGTGGATGTATCTACACACTGTAAAACTTTCAAACATGCAGAATGAAAACTGTATTTTTACAAAAGTAGTGTGCATTTATTTTGGAGCGACCCTCGTATGTTGTGTTAGCTCGTGAATCTAACTATCTGGTGTATGATATGAAAAGATACGTTTTCCAATCGCATCCCAGGGCAACTCTGTGGGAGATATATAATTAAGAAACTGGACAGGCCAATAAAGGGTCCGTTGCGTACTGCAAGACGTTGTTCCACTTCTGCGTACGGTCCTGCGTTATCATGCAGGAATATGCCAGTCGGTACCCAGGCCGAGAACGGCGTGACAGCAATGTGTATCATTCTTATCACATATTACTGAGCATTCAACTTCCCTTACCAGATTGAACCGTGAATTTACTTTCAAAATCTATTCTTAAAGAATTTATTTTATATACTAGCGATTCATCAAGAACATTAACACATTTAATCGTGGAAGTAGTTGCCAGGGAATAACTGATGAAAATGAAATTACCTTTATCAAATGGAATTTTATTCATAAAAGCCTGTTCAAAAACAGGTTTAAAATTTATAAACATAAAAGCACCCTCGAAATATCAAGTTACAATTTTATTTCGAGGTAGAAAAATGGTTCAAATGGCTCTGAGCACTATGGGGCTTAACATCTGTGGTCATCAGTCCCCTAGAACTTAGAACGACTTAAACCTAACCAACCCAAGGACATCACACACATCCGTGCCCGAGGCAGGACTCGAACCTGCGACCGCAGCGGCCCCGCGGCTCCAGATTGCAGCGCCAAGAACCGCACGGCCACACCGGCCGGCTATTTAGAGGCAGAAAGAACAATATTGACAGTATGAGCCTTCGGGCTCAGAAGCTTGCCTGCTCCCTTTCAACACGGCCGTAGTCATGACCGCTCACAACAACCTCTGAAAGACTACACTGGTGCAAATCTGCAACACACCAGATTACTTTAAACTAAAAATTTTAACAATTCACACAAACACATTAACTATGCACCCCGTAAGAGGGATGGAAATGGTACAAACACTCACACTAAGAAATTATTTGCCACCGAAAGTGCAATTTGTTTTTAAAATGACTCTTACGGTGGAAGGGTACCAACTTTACAAAAATGACTATTTAAATAAAACCCATAAAATTCAGACTTACATAAAATATACAACATGGTATACATTACACATATACCACCTCGCAAGATGATAGGCAAGATAAAAGCATATTTCAGGAATTCGGCCTTTACACCTTAATTCTATCAATTCGTTAACACCGGATCTGACAAACACGACAGAGGCAGCTATTAACCTATGGCAGATTGACAGTGGGATTACTGAACAACCCGAACGGCAGATTGCTCTAACCCTCCCCAACACCACAAGGGAAAAACGGACCACCCAATTCACAAATATCCACCTTCCCGCGGGTGGGCAAACGTAGAAGAACGGTGGGACGACCCCAAAACAAAGCGGCTGGTGACCTCACCAAGAAAACAAGTAGAATTTAACAAGTAAATGAAACAACATATCTCGAATCACTTAACTTCTAATAAACTGCGATTTCTGGCGAAGACCTGGCGCAGCACCCCCAAAGCTCTCCCGAACCGTCCGCTGCCAGCCGCTTCAACGGACGGATCTCCCGTCTCACGGCGTCGCAGCTTGCCCCGGCCAGCCCGATGTCGTGGTTTCACTCCCGTTGCTCTCGTGTCAACAGCGAAGCCACTACCCCTTTCTATACGGCGCGGCCCACTGGACTCACGTGGGAACCTCACATGCGCCGACACTCAAGGCGGACAAGTCATCTCGTGTCTAAGTGCGCGACCGACCAACCGACCGATCCAACCGCCAAAGACCGTTGCCCGAGCAACTCGAGCAGACTGGCGGCCTAACGCGCAGACTCAGATGCAGGAACTCAGCCCCGACCGGGCGACCACTAATTGAGTTCTGTTACTGGCGGAGTGGCAAGACTCTCATTTTCTGGCTTAAAGTTTGATCCAAACGTCAGACATACTAACACTCCGACGACACACAGACACTAACTGCCGCACAAATGCGAACGAGAGACAGACCAGCAACTGGCGACGCGAAACTGACCTAGCCTCTCCGACTGACCCCTCCGACTGACCGACTGCCGAGGTGATAGCGCCCCTTTAATGGACGTGGACAGGCTACCTTTCCCACCAGAGGGAGACACCAAAGCTGTGATTGCCATAGCGGCGCCACCGCCCGAGACGGAAAGCGACTGCTTTGAAGTACGCACTGCGGCGCGCTCTTCAAAACGGCAAATTTTACCATGGCTTACAGATCAGTCCTGTTCCTATGATTCCTGGAGCTGGTACGTATGCAACTCTAAAATCGATGCATCTGGTGACCTTCCACCAGGTCGCCTACAGACACGTTGGCGTCGATACCATCGCTAAAAACGGAAGCGAGACTCATCGCTGAACACCTCAGAATGCCACCCAATGTCACAATTGGCTCTTGCTGTACAACATGCAAGTCCTAAATGTGGTGGTATGGTGTCAGCGGCAAACGAAGTATGGGAACTCGAGATGTCAACTTAGGGTTCAATAAT
>NW_026045669.1:0-14398 GCF_023898315.1 Schistocerca nitens
AGACATACAAATCGCACTGACTTGTGGGACAACTTTGCCGTGTCGACTGTCGAAACACGACTGATAGCACGTTTGATAAGAAGAAATCAAAATAATAATAACTTTTGTTTTACGTGATAGTCAAGAAATTTGTGAGAATGTTTTAATATATCGCAAGCATATGAGGGACACTACGGCAGAATTTCGAGACTGGCCGAAGCTACGAAACATGGTTTGTGTCCAAAGTTTTACACAGGCCGACGACCGGCATATAACGCATTCACGCACCGTCAATAAAGCTTTTGTGGCGTTCGATCTCGCGACCGGCTCTGCCCAGCAAACACGACAAAAGAATATGGATGAGACAAGTTTTTTGTTTCAATTTTCTATCGTCTTGTTACTGAATTACTGTTTGACTAGAACGTGACTCTTTGTCCTCACAGGTGCAGGGTGTGAAGGTCCTGGATAGATATTTTTTTTATCTGTAGCCAGTTACGAATGGAATCTGTCGAAACAGAGAAGCAACTGATGGACACACTGTGTTTAAATTCCGCATCGGCACAAAGCAGGTGACATTGTCGACTACTTTTAATACATCTTCACAATCGATATCTGTTGACAACATACTCGCTGATAATGCGTATGTGATTAAGACTTGGCCGTGACTCAAGACGAATCTTTCTAGCAATTACAAGTCTCCATAACCTTGGAGGGTAAATACGTAACATCTCTTACAACGCAACGCGTGTGATCCAGGAGAGCATAATAAAACAGAATCTCGTGCATTAACTGACCCGGATAAAAATGTTTTGACGGTGTTTTTTGACGACTTCTATACGTGTTTCCTGCAAGGCTTTCTCACACAACCTCCTCCTCCTCCTCCTCAGAAGTTTAGGATACCATCAGCTGGAGGCAGCTGCAACAGAAGGCCAGCCATGAATGTGCGGACTGCGAGACAGCACTGCCCGGATGCTTTAAAATGGTGCAGCTGGCCAGCGACCAGGCGTGTGATTCACGAGTTGGAATGGATACGCATCTCGCAAATGGCGGGCGACGCGACGTACTGCTGAGGGTAGATTTTAAAAAAATTTCCCGTTTTCACTCACGTCATAAAACAGCCATCACTCGCCGGAGAGTCGAACCGCCGACCTTTCGGAGCGCCAGCAGCGACAGTCAGTCGCTGAGGCAGTGGCAAAGCTCTGTCGGCCGCAGGAGATGGCGAACTGACGGAAGAATATATTCGGCCTAACTATGTACAATATTTCGCACTTGTGTTTTAAGCAAAAGTATTGACAGTACTGTTATCGACGCAAAACCGAGGGATCCAGACTTCTTTATATCATACAATGGCTTTTTTATGAACGCAAAACCGAGGGATCCAGACTTCTTTATTTCAGACAAAGGCTTCCCGTATCCTGTCATGAGAGAGGGCGCACAGATCAGGTTTCGCAACTGTAGTTTCAACCTGGACAGCGGCTGCACTCCAGAGTAATTCGTCGAATCATTGACGCCCCGACGTGGGGAAACAGCGTCGCAGACATCGACATCTTCCCTGGCAGCACGATGACAGTGATACAGTCCCCCCCCCCCCCCAAAAAAAAAGGCGATGGACCTTTATAATATAATCCTGAATCGCTACTCAAGTTTAACTCGGCAAGAACACGGACAGCGTCTGACGCAAGAATGCCGTCGCGAGCAATTCCATTCCCAGTTGTAACGGAATTTTCAGCCCACAGCAGGTTTCGCGGCAATTTATAAACACCACGTCATTTTAATTGTCCGTTTATCTCATGCTGAAGAGCTACAGACCGAAGAACGAGAAAGAATTGCGATTACGATGATCAATTGAAGGCTTTTCTTAACTGTAGTTTACTCGGAAGACCGTAATATTTCTTACCGTGTTTCCTGTGGTTTAAGTGGGACAACACTATGCTCTTTCAGTGAATTCCACTAAGCAATGAAAGTAGAGAAACAGAAGATTTACCCACAACTGGGAAATCGCTTCATCGCCTCACTAGTAAAGGCGACCTCATTTCATGGCAGCTGTGGTTTGGAAACGGGGTTTCAGCTGTGGGCAAAAGTTTGCTACCGAAACTAACTAGAGACGCTCCTTACTTCCGAAATGATGCATTGCGTAAGGCGATAAGTGAATAACGTGCACAGAAATGAATGAGAGGACCTCATATATAATGATTTAATCCTTTTTTTCCCCTTTCTGGTCTCAATGAATAACTGCGGCACAAGACTAACAAACCGTGTGTCACGTCGTGATCCACGTGGAGGAGCGGTTAAGGATAATCTGTCGGAACAAAGGGGTGCTATTCTTAAGACCAGATGACAGCGCATCTTCATTTGTTACCCACCTTGATGAGACTGAAAGCTGCTACATATTGCCTCGGGAATCGTAGGTGGATAAACTCCAAAACAGTAATCGCAAGTCTCATATTTGCTTCTATCATTCAGAACGAAACAAAAGTAGGATACGTCATTCACAGAAATATTCTGAGTAGATGGGACGCTTTCCTATGTACAGTCAGTGTATTAAAGATAAATTAAACATTTTATTAGTACACAGTAGTTTTAGCTTAGTAAGTCTGTTTGCCGCAATTGGGACAAGTTTTTCAAAGATTAGCTACTAGACAATCCGTGCCAATTTGTAGTACAGTTTCCTAGTATGGACTTTTCGGACACGTCGGAGAGCGATCACCAAAGTTCGTACAAGCACCTAGTACTGATAAATCTCTTCTGTATTGTCATCAAGGCAACTTTCATGCTGATTTGATACGTGGCTGGAATGCGTAAGAAATCACAGCACTACATCGCAGAGGACGAAGCAAACCACAACGAGAAGCCTTTGACAACAAAGGATGTGCGATTCGACTGTCGATGCATAAAATAAAGCCATGGAAATTTGTGCGTTTGGCACTTGTAACCCCCGTTTTCCTAACGATCGATTAGATGTACTCCATATATACGTTTTTGAAAGTATATTAAAGCTTAACAGAAAAAGAAGAACATCATTTAAATACTAAAACATAATAATGGGACAAATATTTTGCAATACTAATCACATCATCTTCAGTATGAAGACTGTAAGGCCGAGCTCTGTCGATGGCAGGGGCTGCACGTGTGGCGCTGCAGTCGGCCGTAATAAACAGGGCGAGAGTGTCCATGTTATGACGTCACGGTTGTGTCTCGCGCAACGAGGCCTGCCGCGATGGGTATAGAATATGTGGAAATTTTCTAAAGCAGGTGTCTACATCCGCATATTATGTTTCCAGGGCTGCGCTGACGGCAGTGAAGTATCGGCACCGCTTGGTATGCAAGTGATTGCAGACCGTCACAACGCACATGGAACAAAAACCGTTAGAGTTGGCCCGGTGACGGAGCACTGAGGAACGTTTGAAACCTCTCTTTGGAAAGGGAGAATTGTAACCCGAACGACTCCACAAGCTACGCAGCAAACCTGTTTCAAAATCCTTGTATTGGTTTATAGTAGGAATTCGCGTCGGTCGTCAGATCTAAAATGATTTTGAGACGACAGGTTGTTAATCTCTAACTCCATGAGTAACGTATTCGGCACATCACGCTTCATAAGTCGATGCTGTGTCGACGTCTGTACTGGATTAAGCAGAGGTCATAATACGCACATCGCGGATGTTACTTCTTAGAGCATAACAACACACGTCACACGTACTCCAGAGAAAACGGCCAGAAAACTATATGCTTCCCGCCAGGCCGATATTTGTTCTTCTGTAGAAGCGGCCAGCTAAATGAGCCACAGTCCAACAAGACCAGGAATTCTATCGTTTGTGAAAATAAAGAATTGTCGGGACAGTGTGTGAAACGTCTGCTGTCGTTCCACCTGGCTAAACGCGACAAGGATAGATACCGGATTAGCACTGCGAGTTTTGGGGAAATTAGCTTATCTGAGTTGCTACACGTGTGACACTAATACGACAAGGAGGTCACATGTTGAAATCACTGCTTGATACTGCAACTGTGTGAACCACTTGGTTTCGAACCTCATCACGGCAAGGATAGATGCATGTGCCGTCTACAAGTGTATCTCTATGGTCTAAGGTATGAAACGTGTTGTGTGTCCAAAGTTCCACACGCGCCAACGAGCGGCGTACAACGCAATCAGGCGCCGTAAAATAAAGCTTTGGTGGCGTTCGTTCTCGCGTTCGGCGCCGCCCAGCGACATGACACAACAATATCGGTGATGTAAGTTGATTTATTTTTGTTGCCTTTCCATTAAATTAGTTGTTACTCTCAATGCGGTACTCCACATGTTCAGTGTGTAAAGGCCGACGATAGATCTTTTTCCTTATCCGTTACCAGATACGAATGCAGTCTGTAGAAACACAAAGACAGCAGCTGGACACATTGCCACGAAGTAAGACAGGTTCTCACACTGCGATTATATTCCGCCTCGATACGAAACAGACGACGCTGTCAACTTCTTTATTATAGCTTCACAATCGATGGGTGGTGACAACAAATCTGCCAATCCTATGAACTTGCTTAAGGTTTCGCCTTGACTCGAAGGAATTTTTCTAGCCATCATACGTCTTCAAAACCATGGAGAGTAAATACGTTCCACCCCTTACCGCTGCGCATATTCCGCACGACGCGTGTCATCCAAGGAGCATAAGTGGCTTGGATAAGAACATTTTGATGGTATTTTTTGACGATATCAATACGTGTTTTCCGGTAGATTTTCTCACAGAATCGACTCCTCAGGAATGTAGAGTAACGTCAGCTGGAGACAGTTGTGACCGAAAGCCACCGACGAACGTGCGGAGTGCGAAACAGAACAACTCGAATGCGTTACAAAGGTACAACTGCCAGCGACTAGGAGTGTGATTCACGTGTGGGAATGGACACGCATCTCGCAACTGGAGGGCTACACGAGGTTGTGCTGTGCGTAAATATTAAAAACTAAGTCGCTGCGTCAATTAGGACTTCACTATGGTTTCCACGACGCACACGTGCATATAAATTTCTCTGCCGTTTTCGTTTATTTCGGAAAACCGCCATTACTCGCAGGAGACTAGAAATTGCCATTGTTCCGCGCTGCTACAGCAACAATCAGTCGCTTAGGCAGCGACAAAGCTCTGTCGGTTGCAGGAGACGGAAGATTGACGGAAAAAGAAATTCGCGCCATACATTACTACTGTTTACATTTGTGATTAACGTTTAAATATGCTCACAATCGGTAGAGTGTAATTACGCGGATCTGCTGCTGGTTTCGTGGTTTTGTGAGTCGCGTGCAGGCGTTCCAGTGACGTGGCTAATTGGATTGGCGTGGGAGTCATTCAATGACATACGTGCAGCGTCCGTCAAAAATGAAAAATATAAGCAGTGCTGATTCAGCGAAGTTTGCCATCCAGCCTCGTTATACAGGGCACATAGAAACAATTTGACCAAAATAGTGTGGCGTGGAAAGGCAGCTTGAAACACAGAAATTTGAGTATAGCAACTAGGCGTCACAACTGCACTTTGTCGGCGGTACCGGAACGTAATTAATATCTCAGACACGGGCATCTTGGCTCTAAATGATGGTTGATCTACGGAAAATTTATACGTAAACAGGTTGTATGGACTAAACAACCGTAACGATGAGAAGAAGATACATTTAAAGCATCGTACTTAGCTGACGTACCAGAGAGCACGTTTTTAGAGATTAAGAGAGTCAGATGTCCATGTTTCATGTTTCAGTATGTCTTCAACGTGTCTAAATTAATGAAAAACGAGGCACCACTTAATGAAGAAGAGTGTGTGTAGCAAATGTTGAAAATAACCACATTCGTCATGTTGGCAAAGCGCCATAAACATTCTACTGCGACCTCAATTTGCAATATTGAAATTCCTTCGTTTGATGCTATCTTCCTGCTCTACACTTTTGGTCAAATTGTTTTTCCGCACCCTGTTTGTACCAGACGTGAGACAACAGGGTGATGGTCGAATTCTCAGCAATTCAATACACTTCGTCTTTGGTAGAAAGTGGTAAATACGGAAAATGACGGAAAGCGTTCGCAGTGATGTGCACCTTTAAAATCCAGTAGACGATAACTATGATACGTTTAAGAAAGGCGCTAAGAAAATGTTGTAAAATACGTCACTTGATTACAAAATGTCCTGTAGTAAAGTAGTAAATGTGTAAGTCTCGTGACAAGAGTGTCAGTGATGTTATTATGGGGCAACTCATGAGACGCCACAGAATCAGTATTATGGAAAGCAAAGACCATAGACTGTTGGTCAATTGCCATAGCACTGAAAACCAAGCATTATTTTTAACTGCGTTGGATCGCGTTCTTACCATCACGGTTAGTAATCACGGTACTCTTTCATATCGTCTGTGATTCGGTAGACTCAGAGACTGTTAAGTACGGTGACATTAACTTCTCTTTGTATCTCAATATATGCCTAAAACATATGGGCGATGATATGTAGAAGCCGGCCGGAGTGTCCGAGCTGTTCTAGGCGCTTCAGACATCGGGCATGGATGTGTGTGTTGTCCTTAGGTTAGTTAGGTCTAAGTAGTTCTAAGTTTTAGCGGACTGATGACCTCAGAAGTTAAGTCCCATAGCGCTCAGAGCCATTCGAACCATTTTCTTTGATATATGGAACCACGCAGCCGCCGACCAGAATTTAGTGTTTGCTGCGTATTTCCATGTGGCCTGTTTACTGAGCAGGCAAAGTGAACGGCACGACAGATACGACGTTTACACGGGACACAACATTCAGAAGACGAAAATTTCGGAAATCGCTTTTTTCTGGTCATCGTTACATATTAAACCTTAATAGGTTCTGCTAGTCTGAAGGAGCCTCCATGTTGCGATCTCCATAACTTTTAGGCGTATGGTGTCTGCAGTCCAACTGCCCTTGATACAGCGAACTTGTCGCTGTTTTTTCTAATATCGAGAGGAAAGGTTAACAAATGGTGGAGGGTATGTATTTCTAATGGACGCCTCTGAAAATATGAGGAGGAGGAAGAGATTGCACATGAAAGGGTGTTCAAAAGTGTTCACGCCCTTTAAAGCGTTCGTAGGTGCTTATTGAGCGACCAAAGTTACACTTACTGGTGGACGGTTATGAATTAAGTGTAGATGCAGGTTGCACACCTATTTCTTTTGCGGCTTTGTGGTATCGACTATTCAAACACGATGGAGAATGGATGGCATACTTGACAAAGAGATTACAAAAATGATAACGCGTTTCCACATTGTCAACAAGACGCGTACGGGCCTGTTTTTATATACGACCAAAATGTGGAGGAGACCACTGCACCATCTCGGGAAAGAAGATGTCGCAGCGATGTAAACATGTCGTCTGCGCGGTTCGCGCAATCCTTTTCCGGCTTCAGCAGACACAGCGATTAACAATTATGTAGTTGGCAATTGTAACCGGGAGAGTTGAAACCAGTCGGAAACATGTCCGCCGTTTGCGTTTTCAAGGTGAATTGTGTGTATACTAGAGCAAAAATGAGACACATTAAGATGTGAAAAAATTGTTTCTTCAGTACTTTAATAATAAGAATGTGAGGCCAGGGTCACTCGATTACAGGGGTGGCGTGTTTGGCAGGGCAGGTTCGTTCGTAGTGAATGAGTCGCGAGTGCCGAAGTTACGACGTCTCCACAGTGTATCAGCAAGAGACGCCCTCCCGAGACCTGAATATGTGTAACACACCTGAAGCGAAGGGAACAGTTAATTCTGCCAAGCGCGCTATATTTATAACTTTTTCCGTAGTATTCTACTTGCCTCATCAAAGTGTAATACTTCGTCAAGCGTTTTACGCAAAACTGTTTTAGAGTACTGTTCTCAACGAAAAATCGAGGAATAGAGACATTCTTTTACATAAAAAGGGGCTTCACATTTCTCTGTTATCAGAGAGGCCGCAAAGATCAGATTTCGCAAAAATAATTTCAAGCTGTACAGATGCTGTTGTACAGGGCAATTTGTCGAATCATTTGGGTCCCGACGTGGGGAAACAGCGTCGCACATGTCGACACCTTCTCTGGCAGCGTGAGGATAGTGATACGGTGCCGCAAAAAAGGCGATGGACATTTTCAAAATAATCTTGACCTGTTAAGTAAAGCTTAACTCCCAAGAACACGGGCAGCGTCTGACGCAAGAATGCCGTCGCGAGCAACTCCGTTCCCAGTTGTAACGGAATTTTCGGTCCAAAGCTGTTTCCGCGGCAATTTATAAGCACAGCGTCATTGCAATTGTCCATTTATATAATACTGACGTATTACAGAGCGGTAAACTGGAAAGAACTGCTATTACGATGATGAGGTGAAGGCTTTTCCTAGGTGTAGTTTCATCGTAAAAAAGTAACATTTCTTGTCGTGTTTGCTGTGAATGTTGTTTCAGTCTATTCCCCTAAGCAGTGGAAGTATATTTAAAAAAACAGAAGATGTAACCCGAGTTGGCAAATCACTTCATCGTCTCGCTAGTAGGGAGACCTCCGGGTTGAAAACGGAGATTTAGCCGTTGAGAAAAGTTTGCTACCGTTACTAACTAGAGACGCTTCCTTAATTCTGAGACAAAGAAGTACACATTGCGAGAGGTGAACGACATACACAGAAACGAATGACGTCGATAAATATATTGATACGAAGCGACTCTTTTTCTTTCGTGGTGGTTCTACATGCAGGAACGGTGAAGTATAATCTGTCGGAACAAAGAGGTGCTATAGTTTCTCCTGACCAGAAGAGAAGGTGGCTTCAAATGTTACCAATTCTGAGTAAACTGGAAGCACCGAAATACTGTCTCCATAACCATACCTGCACTGGCTCCAAATCTTTAATAGCAGCTGGATGTTTCGATGTTTACATCGAAGCATCGATCTGAACGAAACAAGAGTCGTATAGAAATGTTCTGAGTACGGGAAACGCTTTACTACAAAAATTCATTGTATCACTAACGAATTAATAATTCTAATATAACAGAATAACCCTTGTTTCCCGTAGTCGGGTCACAGTTTTCAAAGATTACGTACATGTACGATTCCCGCCAATGCTAGTACAGTTTTCTAGTATGGACTATTTAACCGCAGCAGAGAGTGGAGAACACTTTTGGTAAAAGCAGATATTAATATTATATTTCTTCTGGGTCGTCATCAAGGCAACTTTAATACTGATACGTGGCCGGAATGTGTAAGACATTGCAGCACTACATCGCGGATGAAGGTGCAACTACAAAGTTAACACTTTGGCAGCAGAAGTTGCGCGATACGATTGTTGTGGTAGAAAACGAGGCGATGGAAATTTGTGGGTTTGGCACTAGTAACCCGCCGTGTTCCAAACGACCGGCTAGTTTATTTGTTATAAAAGTTTATTAAAGCTGTAGCAGAACAAAAAGTACGCTATTTAAACACGTAAACTTGATAACAGGAGGAATCTTTCAAAACACTAAACGTATCATCTTAGTGAGGAGAGTATGAGGGCAAGATCTGGCGACAGTATGGGCTGAACACGTGGGGTTTGAGAGTTGGTCGTAATAAACAGGACGCGAGTGCCAATGTTGTAACGTCCCGGTTGTCTGTCATGGAACGCGATGCGCATGGAACACAACTAAATTCCCTAAAGTAGGTGTCTACACCTGCATACGCGTTTTCACGGCTGGGTTGACAGTGGTGAGTTGTCGGTACTGCTTAAGATGCAAGTGCTTGCCGACCACGACAGACACAGGTGAAGCAAAAGTCGTTGCAGTTTGCCCACTGACAGAGCGCTGAGGAATGTCTGGACAGTCTCTTTCCAGAGAGAGAATTTCAAGCCAAACGAACGCACACGCTACGCGGCCAACGTATTCCAAAATCCTTGGGTTGGATGAAAGTAGGGATGTAGGCTATGTCGGTCGTCACATCTAAAACTCTACGAATGGCGAAGATATTTTACACGACAGAAAGTTAACCTCTGACCCACTTTTATGAATTTACAAGTAACGTTTTCTGGTACATTTCGCTTATTATCTCGATATTCTGTCGATATCTGTACTGGATGAAACACAAGTCATAGCTCTTTATTCCGTGTAAAAATCGGAGATTACGGATGCTAGTTCTTGAAGCATAATACAGCACGTGAGATGGCTATGTGCTTCCCGCCAAACCGGTATTCAGTCTTCCGCGGAAGCGGCCAGCTAAATGAGGCGCAGTGCAGCAAGAACAGGAATTCCTCGAATTGTTGCAGTTTTGTCGTTTGTTATAATAAAGAGTTGTCAGGACATTGTTTGAAAAGTTTGCTGTCGTTCCACCTGGCCAAACGTAACAAGGATAGTTATCGCATTAACACTGCGAATCTTGGGGAAATTAGGTTAACTGAAATACAAGAAGAGGAGATGTTGAAGTCAGTGTTTGATTGCAGGCATTGATAATGTAATTGTCTAGTCCACTGGGTTTCGAACATCAGCACAGCAGGGGTAGAGGCAGGCGCCGTGCATATGTGTATCTGTATGGTCGAACGTATGGAACGTGGTGTGTGTCCACAGCTTCACACTCGCCAGCGAAGAGCGGACGGCGCAGTCGAGCACCGTAAAATGAAGCTTTCACTGTCTTCGATGTCGCGATCGGCGCTGATCAGCGGCAAGACACAATAACATCGCTGACGCAAGCTTTTTCCTGTTTACCGCCTCTTCGGTGGATTGACTGTTGACTTGAATGCGCTGTGTCTCCTCTCATGTGCAGTGTGTAAAGGCCCTCAGCGGATCGTTTTCCATCTGTTACCATTTAACGAATGCAGTTTGTGGGAGCAGGTGAACAACTGGACACATTGCGACGAAGTAACACAGATTCTCATACTGTGTAAATTTCACACTGATAAAAAACAAACGATGTTGTCAACTGTTTTATTACATGTTTACAAGCCAGTGGCTGGTAACATATCCGATAATTCTACGTACATGATTAAGAGTTCGCCTTGACTAGAATTCTTCTAGGCATTACACGTCTTCAAAACCATGGAGTGTAGACACGTCCCACCCCTTTCCGCTACGCCTATTCCGCAAAACGCCTACCCAGGTGAGGATAATAAAACGGCATCACACGAGTTAACTGGCTTGGATTAAAACGTTTCGACGGTATTTTTAGACGATTTCTATACGTGTTTTCCGGAAGTATTTGTCACACAATCGCCTCCTTCTCAGTAGTGTGGGGTAAGATCAGCTGGAGGCAGCTGTGGCAAGAAGGCCAGGCCATCCATGAATGTGCGGAGTGCGAAACAACACAGTCCGGGTGCTTACAATGGTACAACTGGCCAGCGACCAGGAGAGCGATTCACACGTGGGAAAGGACACGTGTCTCTCGCAACTGGAGGGATACGCGAGGTTCTGCTGTGGGTAGAAATTAAAAATTAAATCGGTGCATCAACTACGGATTCACTCTGATTTCGACGATGAACATTTTTTTCCCGTTTTCATTTACTTCAGAAACCGTCATATCTCGCGGGAGAGCTAAAACCGCCAACGTCCCGCGATGCTGACGGTAACAGCAACAGTCGCTCGGGCAGCGCCAAAGCTCTCTCAGTTGCAGGAGGCGGAAGATTAACGAAAAAATAAATGCAGCTTGAACATTACCACTATCAGCATTTGTGATTAACGTCGAAATGTGGTTCAAAAATGGTTCAAATGGCTCTGAGCACTGTGGGACTTAAATTCTGAGGTCATCAGTCCCCTAGAACTTTGAACTACTTAAACCTAACTAACGTAAGGACATGACACACATCCATGCCCGAGGCAGGATTCGAACCTGCGACCGTAGGGGTCGCGCGGTTCCAGACTGAAGCGCCTACAACCGCACGGCCACACCGGCCGGCCGTCGAAATGTGCTCGTAATGAGTACAGTTAAGTTATGCGGATCTGATGCTGGTTTCGTGACTTTATGTGTCGCGTGGTTGCGTTCCAGTGACGTGGCGGAATATAGGCGGACGATGGACGTTGGAGTCGCTCAATGACATGTGTGTAGCGTATGTGAAAAAGTGAATAATTTAAGCGGTGCTGGCTGAGCGACGTTTGCCTTCCAGCAACGTTATACGGGGTGAAAGAAAACTATTTGACCAAACGTGCAGGGTGGAGTGACAGTGGGAAACATAGAAATTTGAGTAACGCAACTAAGGGTCGCAAATGCGTATTTTCCGCGCTACAGGAACGTAATTAAAATCTGACATAGGGACGTCTTCACTCAAAATGAATGGTAATTGACAGAAAATCTACCAGGAACACAGACTTTCGACTAACCAGTCTTCAGGATGAGGACAAGAAAAAGTTAAAACACCACATATACATTTATCATACTTAGCCGACCTACCAGACAGTACTTCTTTAGAAATGAAGACAGTAATATGTCCATGTTTAATGTTTCAAGATGTCTAAGAAAGGTCAAAGTAAATGAGAAATGAGCCACTACTTAATTAACGTAAGTAGGTCGTAGCTAATAACGATAGTCGACTTCTCACGAGTCCATAGAACGCGCCGGAAGCGGCAAAATGGCGGAATGCGTTGGTAGAGATATACAACTTTAAAATTTAGTACACGGTAAGTACGTGAAAGAAAATGCGATACGTTTAACCAAGGTGCTACTATGTAAGATGTAAATATCGTTTCATGATTACAAAAAGTCCTCGACCGAAGTAGTGAATGTATAAATGTCGTGACAAAAGCGTCTGTCACATTATTATGGGGCAACATATTATGAGCCCCTACAGCATCGGTATTAATGGAACGAGAGACAATGCACGACTGGGCAGTTCCCAATGCACTGAAAATGAAACACAACTTTTATTGGCGCGGTTGCATTGCTCCTATCATCGTGACTAGAGACGAAATAATTTCCTAGCGTCTGTGATGTGAAAGTGATGACTCAGAGACCGATGAATTGTGTGATATCAACTGCTCTCTGTATCTCGATGTAGACCTGCAACACAGTAACCTATGGAACCCAGCTGCCCTCATTTGTTCTATTTCTGTGCGGTTTTGACTGTACTGAAATTTGGCTGAAGTCCTCTATGTAGGTATCTAATACCTGCTGCAAGCTTCCATGTTTGTATTGAGCAGGCAGAATGAACGGTACGGCAAACGCGAATCTCAACGTTCAGATGAAATTTTGGAAACCGTTTTTCACTAATCATGTACTTACATGTTAAACATTAATCGTCTTTGCTAGGGTAAACAAACGTCGACGTCCCGAGCTTCATAATTTTTACACGCATGGTTTCTGCATTCTAGCTGTCCTTGACGAAGCGAACTTATCAGTCTCTGTGTAATATGAACAGGAGACATCAACAAATAGTGCAGAGTACGGATTACTGACAGACGCCAGTGGAGTCATGGTGTGGTGGAAGGCGAGGAAGGGAACGTGGGTAGATGGATGTTCAAAAGCCTCGTGCTCGGGCAGTGAGGCGTTCATAGCTGACTTATTAAGCGATCAAGATTACGCTCGTCGTGGAAAGAAGTGCGCGATGTGCACTGCTGCAAACACATTTCACCAAAAGGCGTTAGGCGTTTAGGCACGGCGACAAAACTTCTCAAAGACCAAAGACCCATTCAGACCGCTGTGCTCAGAGTTAGGGGGTGTCTCGTCAACGGCCACTGTTTGCCGTGGCTCTTGGCCCTAAGCGAGAGGCTGGCTGTGGTCACAAGCACATTTCCAGGATCGATATCACAGAGTTTGCGTAATAAGACAGAACAGCTATTGGCAGATCGGTTTGCTAAGACGGCCCTATGTGCCACGCAGTAGCAGTCCTACTATTTGACTGAATGAGATTTTCACTCTGCAGCGGCGTGTGAGCTGATATGAAACTTCCTGGCAGATTAAAACTGTGTGCCCGACCGAGACTCGAACTCGGGACCTTTGCCTTCCGCGAAAGACAAAGGTCGCGAGTTCGTGTCTCGGTCGGGCACACAGTTTTAATCTGCCAGGAAGCTACTATTTGACTGTCACAGAAACAGACTGAGTACCAGATACGCTTCCCTACGTCTTTATTTTACTGAGAAAACGGAGATTCGAATACTAGATAATAATTCTATCATCGCAAATGTCACGCAGATGGGTTTCTCTCATATTGGGCAATGACTTCGAGATAGTCTCGTAGATATACAAATCGCGCCGATTTGTGGTACAGCTTTGCGATGTCGACTGTTGAAACACGACGAATGGTACGTTTAATAAGAGGAAATAAAAATGACAAATTTGTTTTCTTAGTTATCAAAAAAAATTGCGGGTTTGTTTTAACATATATCAAGAATGTGAAACCGACTACGGTAGAATTTCGAGATGTGAGACGCTGCAGGAATAATACTAGCATGTTGCCAACAGAGAGCACGTGATCCGTTTGTCGAGGCGAACACAAAGCCACGAGGAGCGTAAAGTGTTGCGCTTGTAGGCCGGTGAGTTAAAACACGATCGGACAGATATCTA
>NW_026045670.1:0-14259 GCF_023898315.1 Schistocerca nitens
CGGCAGAATCCGCGTTCGGCTTTTCTCCCAACACACAAAATGTTAGTTTTCGACCGCATTTGACGAAAGCACTTCCTTCCGCAACAGCCAGTTCCTCGAGGACGGCGCGGGGGGCGCGCCCGGCGTCCCAGCAGAGCGACGGCCGAATTAGCGGGCGCACCGCCGCGTGTGTGACACGCACTGCTGCTCGTTGCACCTCCTGTCATTCGCTGCGCGCGTGCAGCCTTCGACACTAGCGGAGGACGCATCTTGTCCCTGGTGTCCAGCGGAGGGCCTGTGCGTGGTGTGGCAGTGTCGTGCTGGAGGGCGCCACTGGTAGCATGTGGGCTTCCTCGCCTCGCCTCGCCTCGCGTCGCCTCGCCTCGCCTCACACCAGGTGTGTGCGTAGTTTGCAGTGCATTCGCACCATTCCCATCCCTGTCCCCGTCCCCGTCCCGACTTGTCCCGACTTTGCTCGACTGCCGCTCGCTGCCGCTCGGGTCGTGGTCCATATGACAGCGCAAGCACGACAAACGTCTGCGGGACGAGACGAGACGAGACGACTAAGGAATAAATTCGTGATTACAAAAAATTGGAACTCTACACTCCTACACAAAAATAGGCGGTGACGTGTTTCAGAAATCACCTGCCGATTCGTACTGTTTTGTCGTTTTCAAAGTCTTCTTGGCAAACTTGGTTAGCACATTCTCCCTCAAACTGAGTTAATTACTGCATTTTCGTACCATTACAGTAGTGTAAAAGGCTTAAGGAAGCATCTTTGTCACAACAGAAAGGTAGTTTGAAAATTGGGCTGGCAGGGGTAGCGACATAATAACAAAAAAAAATGGAAGGCAGCCAACAGCACCCGGGTTTCCCAGGCGGTCACCCATCCAAGTACTAACCGGGCCCGATGATGCTTAACTTCGGTGATCGGACGAGAACCGGTGTATTCATCATGGTATGGCCGTTGGCGCTCATCTAATGTAGGAGCACGGCAGAATCCGCGTTCGGCTTTTCTCCCAACACACAAAATGTTAGTTTTCGACCGCATTTGACGAAAGCACTTCCTTCCGCAACAGCCAGTTCCTCGAGGACGGCGCGGGGGGCGCGCCCGGCGTCCCAGCAGAGCGACGGCCGAATTAGCGGGCGCACCGCCGCGTGTGTGAGACGCACTGCTGCTCGTTGCACCTCCTGTCATTCGCTGCGCGCGTGCAGCCTTCGACACTAGCGGAGGACGCATCTTGTCCCTGGTGTCCAGCGGAGGGCCTGTGCGTGGTGTGGCAGTGTCGTGCTGGAGGGCGCCACTGGTAGCATGTGGGCTTCCTCGCCTCGCCTCGCCTCGCGTCGCCTCGCCTCGCCTCACACCAGGTGTGTGCGTAGTTTGCAGTGCATTCGCACCATTCCCATCCCTGTCCCCGTCCCCGTCCCGACTTGTCCCGACTTTGCTCGACTGCCGCTCGCTGCCGCTCGGGTCGTGGTCCATATGACAGCGCAAGCACGACAAACGTCTGCGGGACGAGACGAGACGAGACGACTAAGGAATAAATTCGTGATTACAAAAAATTGGAACTCTACACTCCTACACAAAAATAGGCGGTGACGTGTTTCAGAAATCACCTGCCGATTCGTACTGTTTTGTCGTTTTCAAAGTCTTCTTGGCAAACTTGGTTAGCACATTCTCCCTCAAACTGAGTTAATTACTGCATTTTCGTACCATTACAGTAGTGTAAAAGGCTTAAGGAAGCATCTTTGTCACAACAGAAAGGTAGTTTGAAAATTGGGCTGGCAGGGGTAGCGACATAATAACAAAAAAAAATGGAAGGCAGCCAACAGCACCCGGGTTTCCCAGGCGGTCACCCATCCAAGTACTAACCGGGCCCGATGATGCTTAACTTCGGTGATCGGACGAGAACCGGTGTATTCATCATGGTATGGCCGTTGGCGCTCATCTAATGTAGGAGCACGGCAGAATCCGCGTTCGGCTTTTCTCCCAACACACAAAATGTTAGTTTTCGACCGCATTTGACGAAAGCACTTCCTTCCGCAACAGCCAGTTCCTCGAGGACGGCGCGGGGGGCGCGCCCGGCGTCCCAGCAGAGCGACGGCCGAATTAGCGGGCGCACCGCCGCGTGTGTGAGACGCACTGCTGCTCGTTGCACCTCCTGTCATTCGCTGCGCGCGTGCAGCCTTCGACACTAGCGGAGGACGCATCTTGTCCCTGGTGTCCAGCGGAGGGCCTGTGCGTGGTGTGGCAGTGTCGTGCTGGAGGGCGCCACTGGTAGCATGTGGGCTTCCTCGCCTCGCCTCGCCTCGCGTCGCCTCGCCTCGCCTCACACCAGGTGTGTGCGTAGTTTGCAGTGCATTCGCACCATTCCCATCCCTGTCCCCGTCCCCGTCCCGACTTGTCCCGACTTTGCTCGACTGCCGCTCGCTGCCGCTCGGGTCGTGGTCCATATGACAGCGCAAGCACGACAAACGTCTGCGGGACGAGACGAGACGAGACGACTAAGGAATAAATTCGTGATTACAAAAAATTGGAACTCTACACTCCTACACAAAAATAGGCGGTGACGTGTTTCAGAAATCACCTGCCGATTCGTACTGTTTTGTCGTTTTCAAAGTCTTCTTGGCAAACTTGGTTAGCACATTCTCCCTCAAACTGAGTTAATTACTGCATTTTCGTACCATTACAGTAGTGTAAAAGGCTTAAGGAAGCATCTTTGTCACAACAGAAAGGTAGTTTGAAAATTGGGCTGGCAGGGGTAGCGACATAATAACAAAAAAAAATGGAAGGCAGCCAACAGCACCCGGGTTTCCCAGGCGGTCACCCATCCAAGTACTAACCGGGCCCGATGATGCTTAACTTCGGTGATCGGACGAGAACCGGTGTATTCATCATGGTATGGCCGTTGGCGCTCATCTAATGTAGGAGCACGGCAGAATCCGCGTTCGGCTTTTCTCCCAACACACAAAATGTTAGTTTTCGACCGCATTTGACGAAAGCACTTCCTTCCGCAACAGCCAGTTCCTCGAGGACGGCGCGGGGGGCGCGCCCGGCGTCCCAGCAGAGCGACGGCCGAATTAGCGGGCGCACCGCCGCGTGTGTGACACGCACTGCTGCTCGTTGCACCTCCTGTCATTCGCTGCGCGCGTGCAGCCTTCGACACTAGCGGAGGACGCATCTTGTCCCTGGTGTCCAGCGGAGGGCCTGTGCGTGGTGTGGCAGTGTCGTGCTGGAGGGCGCCACTGGTAGCATGTGGGCTTCCTCGCCTCGCCTCGCCTCGCGTCGCCTCGCCTCGCCTCACACCAGGTGTGTGCGTAGTTTGCAGTGCATTCGCACCATTCCCATCCCTGTCCCCGTCCCCGTCCCGACTTGTCCCGACTTTGCTCGACTGCCGCTCGCTGCCGCTCGGGTCGTGGTCCATATGACAGCGCAAGCACGACAAACGTCTGCGGGACGAGACGAGACGAGACGACTAAGGAATAAATTCGTGATTACAAAAAATTGGAACTCTACACTCCTACACAAAAATAGGCGGTGACGTGTTTCAGAAATCACCTGCCGATTCGTACTGTTTTGTCGTTTTCAAAGTCTTCTTGGCAAACTTGGTTAGCACATTCTCCCTCAAACTGAGTTAATTACTGCATTTTCGTACCATTACAGTAGTGTAAAAGGCTTAAGGAAGCATCTTTGTCACAACAGAAAGGTAGTTTGAAAATTGGGCTGGCAGGGGTAGCGACATAATAACAAAAAAAAATGGAAGGCAGCCAACAGCACCCGGGTTTCCCAGGCGGTCACCCATCCAAGTACTAACCGGGCCCGATGATGCTTAACTTCGGTGATCGGACGAGAACCGGTGTATTCATCATGGTATGGCCGTTGGCGCTCATCTAATGTAGGAGCACGGCAGAATCCGCGTTCGGCTTTTCTCCCAACACACAAAATGTTAGTTTTCGACCGCATTTGACGAAAGCACTTCCTTCCGCAACAGCCAGTTCCTCGAGGACGGCGCGGGGGGCGCGCCCGGCGTCCCAGCAGAGCGACGGCCGAATTAGCGGGCGCACCGCCGCGTGTGTGACACGCACTGCTGCTCGTTGCACCTCCTGTCATTCGCTGCGCGCGTGCAGCCTTCGACACTAGCGGAGGACGCATCTTGTCCCTGGTGTCCAGCGGAGGGCCTGTGCGTGGTGTGGCAGTGTCGTGCTGGAGGGCGCCACTGGTAGCATGTGGGCTTCCTCGCCTCGCCTCGCCTCGCGTCGCCTCGCCTCGCCTCACACCAGGTGTGTGCGTAGTTTGCAGTGCATTCGCACCATTCCCATCCCTGTCCCCGTCCCCGTCCCGACTTGTCCCGACTTTGCTCGACTGCCGCTCGCTGCCGCTCGGGTCGTGGTCCATATGACAGCGCAAGCACGACAAACGTCTGCGGGACGAGACGAGACGAGACGACTAAGGAATAAATTCGTGATTACAAAAAATTGGAACTCTACACTCCTACACAAAAATAGGCGGTGACGTGTTTCAGAAATCACCTGCCGATTCGTACTGTTTTGTCGTTTTCAAAGTCTTCTTGGCAAACTTGGTTAGCACATTCTCCCTCAAACTGAGTTAATTACTGCATTTTCGTACCATTACAGTAGTGTAAAAGGCTTAAGGAAGCATCTTTGTCACAACAGAAAGGTAGTTTGAAAATTGGGCTGGCAGGGGTAGCGACATAATAACAAAAAAAAATGGAAGGCAGCCAACAGCACCCGGGTTTCCCAGGCGGTCACCCATCCAAGTACTAACCGGGCCCGATGATGCTTAACTTCGGTGATCGGACGAGAACCGGTGTATTCATCATGGTATGGCCGTTGGCGCTCATCTAATGTAGGAGCACGGCAGAATCCGCGTTCGGCTTTTCTCCCAACACACAAAATGTTAGTTTTCGACCGCATTTGACGAAAGCACTTCCTTCCGCAACAGCCAGTTCCTCGAGGACGGCGCGGGGGGCGCGCCCGGCGTCCCAGCAGAGCGACGGCCGAATTAGCGGGCGCACCGCCGCGTGTGTGACACGCACTGCTGCTCGTTGCACCTCCTGTCATTCGCTGCGCGCGTGCAGCCTTCGACACTAGCGGAGGACGCATCTTGTCCCTGGTGTCCAGCGGAGGGCCTGTGCGTGGTGTGGCAGTGTCGTGCTGGAGGGCGCCACTGGTAGCATGTGGGCTTCCTCGCCTCGCCTCGCCTCGCGTCGCCTCGCCTCGCCTCACACCAGGTGTGTGCGTAGTTTGCAGTGCATTCGCACCATTCCCATCCCTGTCCCCGTCCCCGTCCCGACTTGTCCCGACTTTGCTCGACTGCCGCTCGCTGCCGCTCGGGTCGTGGTCCATATGACAGCGCAAGCACGACAAACGTCTGCGGGACGAGACGAGACGAGACGACTAAGGAATAAATTCGTGATTACAAAAAATTGGAACTCTACACTCCTACACAAAAATAGGCGGTGACGTGTTTCAGAAATCACCTGCCGATTCGTACTGTTTTGTCGTTTTCAAAGTCTTCTTGGCAAACTTGGTTAGCACATTCTCCCTCAAACTGAGTTAATTACTGCATTTTCGTACCATTACAGTAGTGTAAAAGGCTTAAGGAAGCATCTTTGTCACAACAGAAAGGTAGTTTGAAAATTGGGCTGGCAGGGGTAGCGACATAATAACAAAAAAAAATGGAAGGCAGCCAACAGCACCCGGGTTTCCCAGGCGGTCACCCATCCAAGTACTAACCGGGCCCGATGATGCTTAACTTCGGTGATCGGACGAGAACCGGTGTATTCATCATGGTATGGCCGTTGGCGCTCATCTAATGTAGGAGCACGGCAGAATCCGCGTTCGGCTTTTCTCCCAACACACAAAATGTTAGTTTTCGACCGCATTTGACGAAAGCACTTCCTTCCGCAACAGCCAGTTCCTCGAGGACGGCGCGGGGGGCGCGCCCGGCGTCCCAGCAGAGCGACGGCCGAATTAGCGGGCGCACCGCCGCGTGTGTGAGACGCACTGCTGCTCGTTGCACCTCCTGTCATTCGCTGCGCGCGTGCAGCCTTCGAGACTAGCGGAGGACGCATCTTGTCCCTGGTGTCCAGCGGAGGGCCTGTGCGTGGTGTGGCAGTGTCGTGCTGGAGGGCGCCACTGGTAGCATGTGGGCTTCCTCGCCTCGCCTCGCCTCGCGTCGCCTCGCCTCGCCTCACACCAGGTGTGTGCGTAGTTTGCAGTGCATTCGCACCATTCCCATCCCTGTCCCCGTCCCCGTCCCGACTTGTCCCGACTTTGCTCGACTGCCGCTCGCTGCCGCTCGGGTCGTGGTCCATATGACAGCGCAAGCACGACAAACGTCTGCGGGACGAGACGAGACGAGACGACTAAGGAATAAATTCGTGATTACAAAAAATTGGAACTCTACACTCCTACACAAAAATAGGCGGTGACGTGTTTCAGAAATCACCTGCCGATTCGTACTGTTTTGTCGTTTTCAAAGTCTTCTTGGCAAACTTGGTTAGCACATTCTCCCTCAAACTGAGTTAATTACTGCATTTTCGTACCATTACAGTAGTGTAAAAGGCTTAAGGAAGCATCTTTGTCACAACAGAAAGGTAGTTTGAAAATTGGGCTGGCAGGGGTAGCGACATAATAACAAAAAAAAATGGAAGGCAGCCAACAGCACCCGGGTTTCCCAGGCGGTCACCCATCCAAGTACTAACCGGGCCCGATGATGCTTAACTTCGGTGATCGGACGAGAACCGGTGTATTCATCATGGTATGGCCGTTGGCGCTCATCTAATGTAGGAGCACGGCAGAATCCGCGTTCGGCTTTTCTCCCAACACACAAAATGTTAGTTTTCGACCGCATTTGACGAAAGCACTTCCTTCCGCAACAGCCAGTTCCTCGAGGACGGCGCGGGGGGCGCGCCCGGCGTCCCAGCAGAGCGACGGCCGAATTAGCGGGCGCACCGCCGCGTGTGTGACACGCACTGCTGCTCGTTGCACCTCCTGTCATTCGCTGCGCGCGTGCAGCCTTCGACACTAGCGGAGGACGCATCTTGTCCCTGGTGTCCAGCGGAGGGCCTGTGCGTGGTGTGGCAGTGTCGTGCTGGAGGGCGCCACTGGTAGCATGTGGGCTTCCTCGCCTCGCCTCGCCTCGCGTCGCCTCGCCTCGCCTCACACCAGGTGTGTGCGTAGTTTGCAGTGCATTCGCACCATTCCCATCCCTGTCCCCGTCCCCGTCCCGACTTGTCCCGACTTTGCTCGACTGCCGCTCGCTGCCGCTCGGGTCGTGGTCCATATGACAGCGCAAGCACGACAAACGTCTGCGGGACGAGACGAGACGAGACGACTAAGGAATAAATTCGTGATTACAAAAAATTGGAACTCTACACTCCTACACAAAAATAGGCGGTGACGTGTTTCAGAAATCACCTGCCGATTCGTACTGTTTTGTCGTTTTCAAAGTCTTCTTGGCAAACTTGGTTAGCACATTCTCCCTCAAACTGAGTTAATTACTGCATTTTCGTACCATTACAGTAGTGTAAAAGGCTTAAGGAAGCATCTTTGTCACAACAGAAAGGTAGTTTGAAAATTGGGCTGGCAGGGGTAGCGACATAATAACAAAAAAAAATGGAAGGCAGCCAACAGCACCCGGGTTTCCCAGGCGGTCACCCATCCAAGTACTAACCGGGCCCGATGATGCTTAACTTCGGTGATCGGACGAGAACCGGTGTATTCATCATGGTATGGCCGTTGGCGCTCATCTAATGTAGGAGCACGGCAGAATCCGCGTTCGGCTTTTCTCCCAACACACAAAATGTTAGTTTTCGACCGCATTTGACGAAAGCACTTCCTTCCGCAACAGCCAGTTCCTCGAGGACGGCGCGGGGGGCGCGCCCGGCGTCCCAGCAGAGCGACGGCCGAATTAGCGGGCGCACCGCCGCGTGTGTGACACGCACTGCTGCTCGTTGCACCTCCTGTCATTCGCTGCGCGCGTGCAGCCTTCGACACTAGCGGAGGACGCATCTTGTCCCTGGTGTCCAGCGGAGGGCCTGTGCGTGGTGTGGCAGTGTCGTGCTGGAGGGCGCCACTGGTAGCATGTGGGCTTCCTCGCCTCGCCTCGCCTCGCGTCGCCTCGCCTCGCCTCACACCAGGTGTGTGCGTAGTTTGCAGTGCATTCGCACCATTCCCATCCCTGTCCCCGTCCCCGTCCCGACTTGTCCCGACTTTGCTCGACTGCCGCTCGCTGCCGCTCGGGTCGTGGTCCATATGACAGCGCAAGCACGACAAACGTCTGCGGGACGAGACGAGACGAGACGACTAAGGAATAAATTCGTGATTACAAAAAATTGGAACTCTACACTCCTACACAAAAATAGGCGGTGACGTGTTTCAGAAATCACCTGCCGATTCGTACTGTTTTGTCGTTTTCAAAGTCTTCTTGGCAAACTTGGTTAGCACATTCTCCCTCAAACTGAGTTAATTACTGCATTTTCGTACCATTACAGTAGTGTAAAAGGCTTAAGGAAGCATCTTTGTCACAACAGAAAGGTAGTTTGAAAATTGGGCTGGCAGGGGTAGCGACATAATAACAAAAAAAAATGGAAGGCAGCCAACAGCACCCGGGTTTCCCAGGCGGTCACCCATCCAAGTACTAACCGGGCCCGATGATGCTTAACTTCGGTGATCGGACGAGAACCGGTGTATTCATCATGGTATGGCCGTTGGCGCTCATCTAATGTAGGAGCACGGCAGAATCCGCGTTCGGCTTTTCTCCCAACACACAAAATGTTAGTTTTCGACCGCATTTGACGAAAGCACTTCCTTCCGCAACAGCCAGTTCCTCGAGGACGGCGCGGGGGGCGCGCCCGGCGTCCCAGCAGAGCGACGGCCGAATTAGCGGGCGCACCGCCGCGTGTGTGACACGCACTGCTGCTCGTTGCACCTCCTGTCATTCGCTGCGCGCGTGCAGCCTTCGACACTAGCGGAGGACGCATCTTGTCCCTGGTGTCCAGCGGAGGGCCTGTGCGTGGTGTGGCAGTGTCGTGCTGGAGGGCGCCACTGGTAGCATGTGGGCTTCCTCGCCTCGCCTCGCCTCGCGTCGCCTCGCCTCGCCTCACACCAGGTGTGTGCGTAGTTTGCAGTGCATTCGCACCATTCCCATCCCTGTCCCCGTCCCCGTCCCGACTTGTCCCGACTTTGCTCGACTGCCGCTCGCTGCCGCTCGGGTCGTGGTCCATATGACAGCGCAAGCACGACAAACGTCTGCGGGACGAGACGAGACGAGACGACTAAGGAATAAATTCGTGATTACAAAAAATTGGAACTCTACACTCCTACACAAAAATAGGCGGTGACGTGTTTCAGAAATCACCTGCCGATTCGTACTGTTTTGTCGTTTTCAAAGTCTTCTTGGCAAACTTGGTTAGCACATTCTCCCTCAAACTGAGTTAATTACTGCATTTTCGTACCATTACAGTAGTGTAAAAGGCTTAAGGAAGCATCTTTGTCACAACAGAAAGGTAGTTTGAAAATTGGGCTGGCAGGGGTAGCGACATAATAACAAAAAAAAATGGAAGGCAGCCAACAGCACCCGGGTTTCCCAGGCGGTCACCCATCCAAGTACTAACCGGGCCCGATGATGCTTAACTTCGGTGATCGGACGAGAACCGGTGTATTCATCATGGTATGGCCGTTGGCGCTCATCTAATGTAGGAGCACGGCAGAATCCGCGTTCGGCTTTTCTCCCAACACACAAAATGTTAGTTTTCGACCGCATTTGACGAAAGCACTTCCTTCCGCAACAGCCAGTTCCTCGAGGACGGCGCGGGGGGCGCGCCCGGCGTCCCAGCAGAGCGACGGCCGAATTAGCGGGCGCACCGCCGCGTGTGTGACACGCACTGCTGCTCGTTGCACCTCCTGTCATTCGCTGCGCGCGTGCAGCCTTCGACACTAGCGGAGGACGCATCTTGTCCCTGGTGTCCAGCGGAGGGCCTGTGCGTGGTGTGGCAGTGTCGTGCTGGAGGGCGCCACTGGTAGCATGTGGGCTTCCTCGCCTCGCCTCGCCTCGCGTCGCCTCGCCTCGCCTCACACCAGGTGTGTGCGTAGTTTGCAGTGCATTCGCACCATTCCCATCCCTGTCCCCGTCCCCGTCCCGACTTGTCCCGACTTTGCTCGACTGCCGCTCGCTGCCGCTCGGGTCGTGGTCCATATGACAGCGCAAGCACGACAAACGTCTGCGGGACGAGACGAGACGAGACGACTAAGGAATAAATTCGTGATTACAAAAAATTGGAACTCTACACTCCTACACAAAAATAGGCGGTGACGTGTTTCAGAAATCACCTGCCGATTCGTACTGTTTTGTCGTTTTCAAAGTCTTCTTGGCAAACTTGGTTAGCACATTCTCCCTCAAACTGAGTTAATTACTGCATTTTCGTACCATTACAGTAGTGTAAAAGGCTTAAGGAAGCATCTTTGTCACAACAGAAAGGTAGTTTGAAAATTGGGCTGGCAGGGGTAGCGACATAATAACAAAAAAAAATGGAAGGCAGCCAACAGCACCCGGGTTTCCCAGGCGGTCACCCATCCAAGTACTAACCGGGCCCGATGATGCTTAACTTCGGTGATCGGACGAGAACCGGTGTATTCATCATGGTATGGCCGTTGGCGCTCATCTAATGTAGGAGCACGGCAGAATCCGCGTTCGGCTTTTCTCCCAACACACAAAATGTTAGTTTTCGACCGCATTTGACGAAAGCACTTCCTTCCGCAACAGCCAGTTCCTCGAGGACGGCGCGGGGGGCGCGCCCGGCGTCCCAGCAGAGCGACGGCCGAATTAGCGGGCGCACCGCCGCGTGTGTGACACGCACTGCTGCTCGTTGCACCTCCTGTCATTCGCTGCGCGCGTGCAGCCTTCGACACTAGCGGAGGACGCATCTTGTCCCTGGTGTCCAGCGGAGGGCCTGTGCGTGGTGTGGCAGTGTCGTGCTGGAGGGCGCCACTGGTAGCATGTGGGCTTCCTCGCCTCGCCTCGCCTCGCGTCGCCTCGCCTCGCCTCACACCAGGTGTGTGCGTAGTTTGCAGTGCATTCGCACCATTCCCATCCCTGTCCCCGTCCCCGTCCCGACTTGTCCCGACTTTGCTCGACTGCCGCTCGCTGCCGCTCGGGTCGTGGTCCATATGACAGCGCAAGCACGACAAACGTCTGCGGGACGAGACGAGACGAGACGACTAAGGAATAAATTCGTGATTACAAAAAATTGGAACTCTACACTCCTACACAAAAATAGGCGGTGACGTGTTTCAGAAATCACCTGCCGATTCGTACTGTTTTGTCGTTTTCAAAGTCTTCTTGGCAAACTTGGTTAGCACATTCTCCCTCAAACTGAGTTAATTACTGCATTTTCGTACCATTACAGTAGTGTAAAAGGCTTAAGGAAGCATCTTTGTCACAACAGAAAGGTAGTTTGAAAATTGGGCTGGCAGGGGTAGCGACATAATAACAAAAAAAAATGGAAGGCAGCCAACAGCACCCGGGTTTCCCAGGCGGTCACCCATCCAAGTACTAACCGGGCCCGATGATGCTTAACTTCGGTGATCGGACGAGAACCGGTGTATTCATCATGGTATGGCCGTTGGCGCTCATCTAATGTAGGAGCACGGCAGAATCCGCGTTCGGCTTTTCTCCCAACACACAAAATGTTAGTTTTCGACCGCATTTGACGAAAGCACTTCCTTCCGCAACAGCCAGTTCCTCGAGGACGGCGCGGGGGGCGCGCCCGGCGTCCCAGCAGAGCGACGGCCGAATTAGCGGGCGCACCGCCGCGTGTGTGAGACGCACTGCTGCTCGTTGCACCTCCTGTCATTCGCTGCGCGCGTGCAGCCTTCGACACTAGCGGAGGACGCATCTTGTCCCTGGTGTCCAGCGGAGGGCCTGTGCGTGGTGTGGCAGTGTCGTGCTGGAGGGCGCCACTGGTAGCATGTGGGCTTCCTCGCCTCGCCTCGCCTCGCGTCGCCTCGCCTCGCCTCACACCAGGTGTGTGCGTAGTTTGCAGTGCATTCGCACCATTCCCATCCCTGTCCCCGTCCCCGTCCCGACTTGTCCCGACTTTGCTCGACTGCCGCTCGCTGCCGCTCGGGTCGTGGTCCATATGACAGCGCAAGCACGACAAACGTCTGCGGGACGAGACGAGACGAGACGACTAAGGAATAAATTCGTGATTACAAAAAATTGGAACTCTACACTCCTACACAAAAATAGGCGGTGACGTGTTTCAGAAATCACCTGCCGATTCGTACTGTTTTGTCGTTTTCAAAGTCTTCTTGGCAAACTTGGTTAGCACATTCTCCCTCAAACTGAGTTAATTACTGCATTTTCGTACCATTACAGTAGTGTAAAAGGCTTAAGGAAGCATCTTTGTCACAACAGAAAGGTAGTTTGAAAATTGGGCTGGCAGGGGTAGCGACATAATAACAAAAAAAAATGGAAGGCAGCCAACAGCACCCGGGTTTCCCAGGCGGTCACCCATCCAAGTACTAACCGGGCCCGATGATGCTTAACTTCGGTGATCGGACGAGAACCGGTGTATTCATCATGGTATGGCCGTTGGCGCTCATCTAATGTAGGAGCACGGCAGAATCCGCGTTCGGCTTTTCTCCCAACACACAAAATGTTAGTTTTCGACCGCATTTGACGAAAGCACTTCCTTCCGCAACAGCCAGTTCCTCGAGGACGGCGCGGGGGGCGCGCCCGGCGTCCCAGCAGAGCGACGGCCGAATTAGCGGGCGCACCGCCGCGTGTGTGACACGCACTGCTGCTCGTTGCACCTCCTGTCATTCGCTGCGCGCGTGCAGCCTTCGACACTAGCGGAGGACGCATCTTGTCCCTGGTGTCCAGCGGAGGGCCTGTGCGTGGTGTGGCAGTGTCGTGCTGGAGGGCGCCACTGGTAGCATGTGGGCTTCCTCGCCTCGCCTCGCCTCGCGTCGCCTCGCCTCGCCTCACACCAGGTGTGTGCGTAGTTTGCAGTGCATTCGCACCATTCCCATCCCTGTCCCCGTCCCCGTCCCGACTTGTCCCGACTTTGCTCGACTGCCGCTCGCTGCCGCTCGGGTCGTGGTCCATATGACAGCGCAAGCACGACAAACGTCTGCGGGACGAGACGAGACGAGACGACTAAGGAATAAATTCGTGATTACAAAAAATTGGAACTCTACACTCCTACACAAAAATAGGCGGTGACGTGTTTCAGAAATCACCTGCCGATTCGTACTGTTTTGTCGTTTTCAAAGTCTTCTTGGCAAACTTGGTTAGCACATTCTCCCTCAAACTGAGTTAATTACTGCATTTTCGTACCATTACAGTAGTGTAAAAGGCTTAAGGAAGCATCTTTGTCACAACAGAAAGGTAGTTTGAAAATTGGGCTGGCAGGGGTAGCGACATAATAACAAAAAAAAATGGAAGGCAGCCAACAGCACCCGGGTTTCCCAGGCGGTCACCCATCCAAGTACTAACCGGGCCCGATGATGCTTAACTTCGGTGATCGGACGAGAACCGGTGTATTCATCATGGTATGGCCGTTGGCGCTCATCTAATGTAGGAGCACGGCAGAATCCGCGTTCGGCTTTTCTCCCAACACACAAAATGTTAGTTTTCGACCGCATTTGACGAAAGCACTTCCTTCCGCAACAGCCAGTTCCTCGAGGACGGCGCGGGGGGCGCGCCCGGCGTCCCAGCAGAGCGACGGCCGAATTAGCGGGCGCACCGCCGCGTGTGTGAGACGCACTGCTGCTCGTTGCACCTCCTGTCATTCGCTGCGCGCGTGCAGCCTTCGAGACTAGCGGAGGACGCATCTTGTCCCTGGTGTCCAGCGGAGGGCCTGTGCGTGGTGTGGCAGTGTCGTGCTGGAGGGCGCCACTGGTAGCATGTGGGCTTCCTCGCCTCGCCTCGCCTCGCGTCGCCTCGCCTCGCCTCACACCAGGTGTGTGCGTAGTTTGCAGTGCATTCGCACCATTCCCATCCCTGTCCCCGTCCCCGTCCCGACTTGTCCCGACTTTGCTCGACTGCCGCTCGCTGCCGCTCGGGTCGTGGTCCATATGACAGCGCAAGCACGACAAACGTCTGCGGGACGAGACGAGACGAGACGACTAAGGAATAAATTCGTGATTACAAAAAATTGGAACTCTACACTCCTACACAAAAATAGGCGGTGACGTGTTTCAGAAATCACCTGCCGATTCGTACTGTTTTGTCGTTTTCAAAGTCTTCTT
>NW_026045671.1:0-14118 GCF_023898315.1 Schistocerca nitens
CAACCGTCGGCCGCCGCACAAAATACAAAACACAAAACAAAAAAACGGCCACAACCGCTCCGCTACCGCGCGCCGCCGCCTACCGCCACCGGCCCCACAATCCATCCACCACGGCACGCAAACAGTACCCACAAGGGTCATACAGAAACGCCACACAAACATCAACCAACCACACACACACACACACACACACACACCGGCGCATGCACGCACGGCCACCCAAACAACACAACACAACGCGCCAGGCACGACAATCAACGCCTTCCCGACGTCCTCTGATGGCCCTGAGAAGGGCCGTTTTGGGCCGCGCGCAGCCGTGCCATCGCGCGCCACTAGACGACGCGGGGGAGGGGGGTGGGGGACGACGGGGTCAAGCGCCAGCCCTTCCCCTTTCCTTTCTTTACTTTACTTCACTTCACTTCTTCTTCTTGGGCGACGCCTTCGCCTTAGACGGCGTCGTCGCCTTCTTCGGGCGCGGCGCCTTCGGCTTCTTCGTCGGAACCTTGGCGGCCTTCTTCGCCTTCGACGGCGACTTGGCCTTGGCCGGCTTGGCCGCAGCCGCCTTCTTCGCACCCGCGGGAGCCGCCGACGCCGCAGACGCCTTCTTGGCGGCGCCCGCCTTCCGACCGGTCGCCGCCTTCACGCCACCAGCCTTCTTTGCGCCGGCCGCACGGGCGCCCTTCTTCTCCTTGCTGGCCGGAGCGGCGCGCTTCTTCTTCGCACCGCCGGCACGGGCCTTGCCGCCCTCGGCCGCCCCGCCGCCGGCGCCGGCAAGCTTGAAAGAGCCGGACGCGCCCTTCCCCTTCGTCTGCACCAGCTCGCCAGCCACGACGGCCGACTTGAGGTACTTCTTGATAAAGGGCGCCAGCTTCTCCGCGTCCAGCTTGTAGTGCGCGGCAATGTACTTCTTGATCGCCTGCAGCGACGAGCCGCCGCGCTCCTTCAGACTCTTGATGGCGGCCGTCACCATCTCAGAGGTGCGCGGGTGCGCAGGCTTGGCGCGCGGCTTCTTCGCAGACGCCGCAGACTTGGCCTTCTTCGTCGTGCCGGTGGCGGCGGGTGCCGCAGCAGTCTCGTTCGTAGCCGCCTGATCTGCCATTATTTCGACGGACGACGCGCGTACGCACACGAGAGCGAGAGCGAGAGCGGCAGGCGGCAAGCACGGCGGCAGAGAATAGCCGCCGCGCCGCCAGGCCCAGCCAGTGTCGCGGGCGGGCGCGGACGGCCGAGAGAGCGGCCGCCACTCTGCGCGCCGCCGCGCCGCGCCTCCCGCGCTTGCTACCGCCCAACGTCCGACAGCCTGTGCGGACCAGCCCCAAACCTGCGCCGCAACCACCCGCGCCGTTCAAACCACCGAGGATGGGGCTACACACGGCCACACCACAGTCGCCAACCAGTCGCCACGGCAGCGCCGCAAACCACGGCCAAACTGCAGCTACCGCGCGCTACAGCCTGGCTCGGCCCGCCGAGAATCGCCGCCCCCGCCCACATGCCGCCCCCACAGCCCCAGCCGACGACCCGCCACAATGGCCAAACCTTCGGCAAAACTGCCACACCGTCGCCGCGCCAGCCCGGCCAGCGCGGCCGCCGCCACAGCCACACAAGCGGAGGCGTGCGGCGATGCCGGCCGTGCAAACGCACCTCCGCCGCCCCATCGCCCTCCCACCGTTTCCCGATCGGCCCGCAGCCGTCGGGCCACCTCGCCCGCCAACATTCGCGCCCGTTTCTCACAAAATTGCCCGCCGCAAAGAAAACGGGCGCCGCCTGCGCAACATCGGCACCGGCCAACCGAGCGCCGCCGCCCCTCGCCGCTTACGCGAGGGGGGCTGACCGCCGTCCGCAACGACAGACACACCGCATCTGCCTTCAAGCACACACGACAGCCGACCTCCTACATTTGTACGCCGCAAGCCACCCAACGGTGTGTGGCGGAGGGCACTTTACGTGCCACTGTCATTACCACCCTTTGCCGTTCCAGTCGCGTATGTTACGCGGGAAGAACGACTGTCTGAAAGCCTCCGTGCGCGCTCGAATCTCTCTACTGTTACATTCGGGATCTCCTCGGGAGGTATATACGTACGGGGAAGCAATATGTTCGATACCTCATCCGGAAACGCACCCTCTCGAGAAAAACCTGGCGAGCAAGCTACACCGCGATGCAGGGCGCCTCCCTTGCAGAGTCTGCCACTTAGCCATCTCCGTAACGCTATCACGGTTACCACATACCCCTGTGACGAAAACGTTGGATCTTTCTCTATCTTCCTCCGTCAACCCGACCTGCTACGGGTCCCACACTGGTGGGCAACACTCACGTATGGGTCGGTCGAACGCGTGTTTCTGTAAGCCACCTCCTTTGTTGATGGACTACATTTTTTTGTTTTTGCTAAGCATTCTCCCAATGCATCTCAACCTGGTACCCGCCTTACCAACAATTTACTTTTATCTGATCATCATTCCACTTCCAAATCATTCCGCACGCCTACTCCCAGATACATATTTTACAGACGTCACAGCTACCAGTGTTTGTCCCGCTATCATATAATCAATCACACAGTAAAGGATCCTTCTTTCTGTATATTCGCAATACATTACATTTGTCTATGTTAAGGGGACAGTTGCCACTCCCCCTGCACCGGGTGCCTATCCGCTGCCGATCGTCCTGCAACCTCTCTGTATACTACATACAGCATCATCCGCGAAACGACGCATGGAACGTCCGCCACTATCTACTAGGTCATTTATATGATGTGAATTGTGAAAAAGCAATGGTCCCATAACACTCCCCCGTGGCACGCCAGGGGTTACTTTAACGTCTGTAGACGTCTGTCTCTCCATCGATAACAACATGCTGTGTTCCGTCTGCTGACATCTCTTCAATCCAGCCACACAGTTGGTCTGATATTCTGTAGACTCTTACGTCGTTGATCAGGCGACGGTGCGGAGCTGTCTCGAACGCCTTCCGGACGTCAAGGACAATGGCATCCACCTGGGAGCTTTCTGGGTCTCATGGGCAAATAAAGCGAGCCGGGTCTCACACACGATCGCTGTTTCCGGAATCCATGTTGATTCCTACATAGTAGACTCTGGAGTTTCCACAAACGACATGATACTCGAGCAAACAACATGTTCTACAACACATCGACGTCAGAGATATGGGTCTATGGTTTTGCGCATCTGCTCGACGACTGGGACTACCTGTGCTCTTTTCCAATCATTTGGAACCCTCCCTTCCTCTCCAGAGACTTGCGGTACACGGCTGTTAGGAGGGGGGCAGGTTGTTTCGCGTACCCTGTGTAGGAATCGCGAATTGGTAATCCCGTCGGGTCCGGCGGACTTTCCCATTCCTCCTTGGACACTTACTTCGATGTCAGCCAGTTTCTCGTTCGTGCGAGCATTTAGAAGACGGAACTGCAGAGTGCGGTCCGTCCTCTGTGAAACAGCTTTGGAAACAGGTGCTTAGGTATTTCACCACAGCTTTACGCGTGTCATCCTCTGTTTCAATGCCATCGCCATGCCGGAGTGTCTGGATATGCTGTTTCGAGCCACTTACCGATTCAACGCAAGACCGCAACGTCCTAGCATTTTCTGTCAACGTCGGTCGGTACATAGGGTTTGTTCTACTTTCGAATTCACTGAACGCTTCACGCATAGCCCTCCTTACGCTCACTTTGACATCGTTTAGCTTCCCGTTTGTCTCGGAGGATTTTGGCTGCGTTTTAAACTTTGGGTGAAGCTCTCTTTGCTTTCGCAATAGTTTCCTAACGTTGTTGTTGTTGTAGTAGTATACCACGGTGGGTTTTTTTTCCCATCCCTCACAGTTCTACACTCGGCACGTACCTGTCTAAAAACGCATTTTTACCATTGCCTTGCACTTTCTCCATGAACACTCAACATTGTCAGTGTCGGAACAGGCATTTGCGTTTTCATCTGTCAGGTCGTCTGGAAATCTGCCTTCTATTACTCTTGCTAGCCAAACAGATACACCGTCCTCCCTGCAACGGCCTTATGATCACTGCGTCCCTGTTCTGCACATACAGAGTCGAAACACGTTCGGGTCTGTTTGTCATCAGTAGGTCCACGATGTCATCTCCACGAGTCGGTTCTCTGTTCATTTTGCTCGAGGTACTTTTCGGACAGTGCACTCAGTATAATGTCACTCGATGCTCTCTGTCCCCCAACCACCCGTCCTGAACATCATCTGAGTGTCCCAGTCTATATCGGGTACATTGAAATCTCCACCTAAGACCCTAACATGCTGAGGAAAATGTATGTGAAATGTGTTTCCAAATCCGTCTCTCCGTTGTTCTGCCACTAATGCTGCTGCGTCGGGAGGTCGGTCAAAGGAGCCAATTATTATTAAACCTAGCTCGGTTGTTGAGTGTAACCTCCACCCACAATATTTCACAGGAACCACCCACTTCTACTTCACTACAGGATCAAAACCACTACTAAACAGCGACGAACACACCACCACCGGTTGCATGCAATCGAGCCTTTCTAAAACACCGTCCGTACCTTTGTGACAATTTCGGCAGAATTTATCCCTGGCGTCAGCCAGCTTTCTGTACCTTATAACGATTGCAGAGCTTCGGTGCTTTCTCTGTCAGCGCTTGCGGTTCCGGTACTGTACCAACGCAGCTTCGACAGTTGACAAACAATACCGATTGCTGCTTGGTCCCCGCACCCGTTGAGGCTGCTGTTGCCCCCTTTCTGTACTTGCCCAAGGCCATCTAACCTAACACAAACCGCCCAGCCCACGCCACACAACCCCTGCTACCCGTGTAGCCGCTTGTTGCGTGCAGTGCTCTCCACCTACGACTATAACATGCCTTCGACATTCGCACTGTACAACACCTTAGGTTAGGGTTGGCGTCGCTTGGGTTAGGTTAGGTTACGTTGGTTGGACGTGGGTTAGGTTAAGGGTTAAAGTTAGGTTAGGCGTCAAAGTTAGGTTAAGCGTTCGGACGTGAGGCGTCAGGTGGCCGCACCTACCTTACGGCCGGACATCTTAGGTTAGGCTAAGGGCGCCGAGGTCACGTTACGTTCACCTTCGGGCGCCACACGTAGCTGTCACAGGTAGGTCGTAGTTCGGTCGGTCGGTCGGTCGGTCGGTCGGTCGTCGGCAAGCCGCAAAAAAACTACAGACGACGTCGACAAAACCGCCGCAAGACCGAGCAGGAGGCAGATATATACCGAGCGCCAAAGAGACCGACCACACACACACACACACACACACACACAACAAAAAAAAAACAAAAACAAAAACACACAAAAAACACCACCCACCGGCCAAACGGGCACCACAAAACCCACAAAGCCGAGCACCACACGTCGCGACCAGAGGCAACCCCGCAACCGCAACGGCGCTTTCCGCACCGGGCCGGATGCACGTACGACAACACCGCTACCCGTACACAAGGCCTCCCATTGCACACAGCCGCTCTGTGTTCAACATCATCAATGGCGCGCCCGCGGCTCGTCGCGGTCGCAGCCATGACGCCGCCGCCACTTTTGCACCAACACATTCACGCACCGCAAAACAGCTCGCCGACCCACCGACACAGCACAGCCGACAAACAAAAACAACCGCGGCGGCGGCAACAAAACAAACAACTCGCACCAAGCGTCCGACAGAAAACAAACGGACAAGCACAGGCCTCTGCTAACGACCACGACACAGCGGCACGCTGCTCCTTTCCCGCCACTCTCGATTCACAGCGCACGCGACCCCGTCGACGACGACGACGACGACGACGACAACGACACGCGACGGGCTCGCTTCCCGCAACCTACACCTTTCCGCCACCGCCACTACGCACGGCTCCACCCGACGCCCGTCGCAACGGCACTACTGCACGCACTATCACCCGCCGCCGCCGCCTCTCCCCCCCTTCCCGTACACAACAACACAGCCAAAAAACACACTCACGACCCAAACATGACAACATGATGGCACGTGCATCGGCGCACACCCCCAACCAGTCACCGTCGACACAACCACACGCAAGGCACGGAAACCGGCGTCCTTCCACGTTGCCATCAAAGCAGCACAAACAACCACAGGAGGAACCACCAACAACAGCCGGCCGGCCGGCAACCACCAAACGCACATTCCCGCTCGCCACCACACACCTCTCGGCAGCCGTTTCGCAAAGACAAGACATGACGCGACATCATCGCATCACGGGCGACGCACGCACACCGACCCACTTTCCCCGCCCGTCTCTCTCTCTCTTTTTCTTCCGACGCCTTCGGCCGAGCACACACGTACGTGGCACAACGCCCAACACAGTCACACACAGTCGACAGGCGCACGCCCAGGCACGCAACGACGCAGCGCAGCAAAGGCGCCCGCGACACATACCTCCTCTCCCGTCTCGCCGCCGACCGCCAGCCAGCCACTCGCAATGTGCACTGGCCAACCGGACACACGTCCACCGCGCCGCCTCCGACCACCCGCCAGGGGGCGCTCACGTCCGCGACAACAGCGCGGCCCGCCGCCGGGCGGGCCCAGCCCGGCCCAGGCGGCGCGCGCTGCTCTGCACTCGGCGCGCCGCGCCCCACATCCTGCTGCAGACCGGGCTCGTCTCTCTGTACGCGTCTGCGTCTGCCCGCATCTCATCTTCCTGCGCATCGACACAACGAGGCCACGTGAGCAAACCCCCGTCACAACGCCACATCACGCACTGCCTTGTCGACCGCCTAAATGCACTCACCCACCAGCCATCCGCTTCGTCCTCTTCTTGCTTACTCGTTGTTCGTCGTCGTTGCTGCTGCACCAGCAGCAGCGGCGGCGGCGGCGGCAGCGCACACAGCCCCAGCCGGCCGCATCCGAGGGGGCCCCGCCGCCAGCGTCGCCTCCTTGGGCACAGGTGCGGTGCTGTGGCCGCCCATCCAACCGCATTTGCTGGCCGTCCCAGCCGCCAGGCAGGCGTTCCCACTGCCGCGCACCGCCTCTGCTGCAGAAGACGAACAAACGAAACGTACAAACATACACGCGCCCGAAGCGTGGCCACACACGGACGGGACCGACAGGCTCCAAGGCGACCAAACGATGGAAACACAAACACAAAAACAAAAGACACGCGAGCGAGCGGGCGAGCACGCAAGCAGTCGCCTCGCCTCTGTCCTCCCGCCCCCGCCCTTCTCCCCACCACATGCCCACAAACACCACCGCCTGCCCGCATCTCCACATTCGCCCCCTCCATTTGTTCCCTTGCGTTCGTTCGTTCCTTCCTTCCATGTGTCTGCGTGCGCGGCGCCTCTCCAACATCCGCCGTCCGTCCCGTTTTCGCCGTACCACACGCCACCGTCGGCGCCGCCTCGCCTCGCCTCCTCCCAGGCCACCACCGCCGCCGCCCCTGTCCGCCCCGCACACCACCATACACCGCTGCTTGTCCTGGCCGTTGCCACCAAAGGCGCCAGCCGCAAACCGCGCCAAACGCCGCAGCGCGCGTGCGTCCTTCCTTCCTTCCTTCCTTCCTTGCTTGCTTGCTTGCTTGCTTCTCCGTGCCGACGCTGCCTCTATTCCCGCACTGCGCGTACCGGAGTGACACGCGCACCCCCCTCGCGAACGCACGACTCATTGTCCTTGTTGTTTCTCCTCTTTCTTACGTCTTTGTTTCTTGTTTTTTTTTTTTGTTTTGTTTTTGTTTTTTCTTTTTCCTCCCACCGCCGCATGTGACACAATGGCCTCCCTCCCCCTTTCGTTCGTTGTCGCCGCTTTGTTTCTCTTTCCCATTGGTGCACGTCCGACGCGCTCCATTTCCACCACACCACGGCCATCGGCCTCCTCAACGGGCAGGCGCAGTGTGCCATTCTCCGGCGCCCAAGCACACCGCGCGGCTCGCTCTCCTCGCCCCCACGCCACGCCACGCCACGCCACGCCACGCCACGCCACGCCACGCCACGCCACGCAGCACAAATGCTGCCGTCTCGCAACACGACACACGGTGCGCACACCCCCGACCGCGCGGCTCTTAAAAGGCATGGCACCGGCGACATGCGCCGCCCCGGCCCGCACCCGTCGTCTCACGTTCACTGCCGGCCGCGTCTGCGGCTACAACCGCACCACAACAACGGTCCCCTCCCGGCAACACATTTGTTGCACAAACACAACCGCCGAGCGCAGCGCGAGCCACCCACACGCGCCCTCCCCGTCTTTAAAGCCTCCGCGTCTCCTTTCTCCTTTCGCGCCCCCTCCCATCTCCCGAATATGCCAGCAGCGGTGCCACTACCGCGAAACGGACACGCCTTCCGGGCCACATGCAAGGGCACGCCCACCACCAACTACTGCCATATTCGCGGACGCAGTTAGGCAACACGCAACGCACTCTCTCTCCACCTACTTTCACTCTCTCTCTCTCTCTCGTCCCTTCTCTTTAAAACACACAAACCAACCAACCAACCACGGCTAACACACTTTTTCGCGACACCTTTGACTGCCGTGACGGCAGCTATCGACCTTCTAAACACACACACACACACCCACCCACCCCTACATACACACCCTTCGCTACACCGGACAACAACAGCGTACACAACAGGAGGGCACACGAAACGGCAGGCAAGGGCAAGGCATTCTCATAGATTCCTCCTCCGAGCCATGTCGGCGAACGCTTTTTTTTTCATCCGGGAAGGCAATGCAATTCAGCCGTCGCCACGGCCGACACTTGCAGCCGCGCCGTAAACGCCTCTCAGTGCGGCTGCAATGCACGGGAACGTTCCGCTGCTATAGACAGCGCCTCTCCGTTTTTCCCTGCTTCGTTTTCCGGTGATTGCTTCTCCATTTTGTTTGTTTGTTTTATTACTTTCCGTTCCCCTCCTCCACCATTGTTTCCGTCCCCAACAGTTTTGCTCATTCCACACGTTCTGCCCAGACACGACACTCGACCGATCAAAGGTCAGCCTTTCGTCACCGTTCGCGGCGCCGACGGTGCCACAGTGCGACTGGTGTTCACACCGACACGTTGCCATGACGCCGGTGTATCGCGCCGATATTGACAGTTACTCAGAGCCGCCGGATCGGATCACATCACCGACACACCTGCCATTTCACACCGGGGGACACAGACCAACGAAACGCGTGTACGCCCATAGCCTCACGCTTACTGTACTCAACCGAACACACGTGCACCTTGAATGACGTGCGTGCGCACAACAGTCCAATCAATCATCAGTCAAACTGCAAGAAACGGCTATCATCACAAATCAAGGGCAACCGTGCGTGTCGCCTACCCCACCCGCCCGTACATTTCTTGGCGACATCGTAATGGATATGCATGATAGTACGACACGTCCATTTAAAACGTCAACCAACACACCAACGCGCCGTACAGCAAAGGGAATAGTCGACGGCAACACAACATTTCACCCTCGCCATCATGTATGATGTGACAACAGACACCCGCAGACGGCCGTAACGGTGACAGCCAACAATCAATCAATCGCGAGGACTTTCAATTGCAGTCACGTGACTAACCGGGCAGACGGAGACAAAGAAATGAATCAGCGCCACAGACAGCACCAACACCTCCTATCTATCTATCTATCTATCTATCTATCTATCTATGTGTCGACAAACAACCACGCCAGGACTCGTGCACGCATTCCACGTCACACCGGCGGCAACCAAACCCTCGCGGCCGTACCCCAGTAACCACAACCACATTCGAGACCACACCACCAGCTGCCTCGCAACCACAACCAAACCGGGTAGCTATGCCGCCCCCCTCTCACACACACACACACACACACACACACACACACACACAAACAATTCCGCTCTTCCCGCAAAGGCAATTTGGTGGCCCTGAAAAGGGCCGTTTTGCCGCTCTCGCAACGGAGGGAGCTTCCTTCCTTCCAAGAGCCGAAGTAACAACCTCCCCTCCTTACTTGGAGCTCGTGTACTTGGTCACCGCCTTCGTGCCCTCGCTCACGGCGTGCTTGGCCAGCTCGCCAGGCAGCAAGAGCCGCACAGCCGTCTGGATCTCGCGGGACGTGATGGTCGAGCGCTTGTTGTAGTGCGCCAGGCGAGACGCCTCGGCCGCAATGCGCTCGAAAATGTCGTTCACGAAGCTGTTCATGATGCTCATCGCCTTCGACGAGATGCCCGTGTCGGGGTGCACCTGCTTCAGCACCTTGTAGATGTAGATGGCATAGCTCTCCTTCCTCTTGCGCTTCTTCTTCTTGTCGCCCTTCGAAATGTTCTTCTGCGCCTTGCCGGCCTTCTTGGCGGCCTTCCCGCTAGTCTTGGGCGGCATCTCGAACGTACAACAACAAGCAGCAAGCGCTCCGCTCTAGTCAGCGTCTCCCCACACAGTGGCACCCGCCGCTACCGCAACACCGCACCTTTACCAGCTCGCCCTGTTGCGGCCGCCGACCAATGGGGCGCGCGCGCAACCGGCCGCCGCACCCGAGCCACCGTAGCGTCAGGTCGCTCGGGCTCCTCGCTGCGCATTGTCTCGCTCGCGCCTTTGTCCTCGTGCGCCTTTGTCCCCGCGCCTTTGTGAAGGCACGCTGGTCGACGGCGGCCACGTGGCGGAAGCAACAGCGAACTGCTTCAGCTAACGACTCGCTCGCGAGTGCGCTAGCAGCAATATTGACGTGTTCTGCGTTATTTCAGCTGCGATACAAATTGATCAGCATCAATTTGTATTGCGCTTAGGGACCGATAGGGCAAGCTGTGAGCCAGGACCCCCTTCATGTGGGACCAGTCCGCGGTCACTCGTCTAGACTCTATCTCTACCTCTTCTGCCTTCCTCACCATGGAAGCACAAACAACTGACGTGCCGACTGCCGCCCTGTCTGAGCACGCTCAGGTGGCGGCAGCACCCGCACCACCACTCGTGGCAACCGAGGCCACGACCACGGCCGTGCCCTCCGCTGCTCCTCCAGGATATATCCCGATAACTGCGTTGCAACTGCACGCCATAACGGACCGTATGGCCAGGCCCACCTCGGCCTCTGAAAAAGAGGCTGCAGAGAGGGCTTACAAACGGTTCCTACAATTCGAAGTTGCCGCTGTGTCGCCAGGCACAGCCAGAGAAGAGGTCTGTGTACCGTCAGGAGCCCCGCCAGGCGGGTCCAAACAAGGGGACACTGCCCTGCCGGAGGCGGCCCTGAAGGGAGCAGTGCCACCAGGCTTGGTTTCCCAAGCAACCAATGTTCTGCTGGCCGCCCCTCCGGTCCAGACCAATCAAGAGGCTGTTGACCTGCCGTCTGCAATTCCAGAAGCCAACCTGGAAAAGCTTCTTCTACATGAAGAAGCTATGGACGTCGCGCTGCCGTCTCGCAAGAGGCCAGCGACGACGGACGAGGACGAACCACCAGCAAGCGCGCCTTCTTCTGTCCACAGGCCGCTGCAGAAGAAGAAACACGCGCCAGAGGCCGCCACAGACGAGGAGGCCGCCCAGGAAGAAGAGGGGGAGTTCGTCGTCCCCAAGCGGAGGCACACGGCTCGGGCAAAGGTGCTCGAAACTGTGGCGCCGCTGCAGACGACTAACTCCTTTGCTGCCGTCCAAGACAACGAGGACATGGAGACGGGGCAGGCGCCCACAAGGCGGGCGCCTGCACCGCCTCCGATCACAATCCAGTGGCAGGAGGACTATGAATCCTTCCTAAAGTTATTCAAAGATGTCCCCTCCCTGACTGTAAAGACCCGGGGACGCGATCTATTGCAAACAACTGTGCGCTCGACGGACGACTACCATCGAGCCATGAAAATCGTAGGGCAGGAGAAGCTCAAATGCTTCACCCACAATGCCGACCCCCAGAAGCAACTAAAGGTGGTCCTTCGCCATCTACCAATGAAGATGGCGACAGATCACCTCAAAGAAGAACTGGTAGCCATGGGCTACCCAGTCAGCTCGGTGACTCTCATGAAGTCACCGAGGACCAAGCGAGACATGCCACTGTTCCTAGCTATCCTCCCTGACAACCTGGACAACAGGAAAATATTCCAGGTAGAGAGGGTAGCGCGGGTGACGGTGGCGGTCGAGCCACTACGCGCAAAACGAAGACGGGCCCAGTGCTACTCATGCCAGGGCCTGGACCATGTCGCATACTATTGCAGCATGCCATCCCGCTGCGTTAAGTGCGCGGGAGAACACCAAAGCCGGGACTGCGCGAAAAAGAGGGAAGAACCCCCGCAGTGCTGCAACTGTGGCGAGCCACATGTGGCGAGCTACAGGGGCTGCACTATATTTAAGCGCACAAGCAGACCTCAAGGCAAAAAGCCCCCCTCGCGCAAGGTACAGCCAGGCACAAACTACGCCACCGCTGCCAAGGGGACCACTGCCACCCCCTCGCGCCAGTCAGCACAGAAGTCTCCGCCGCAACACCAAAAGGCGGAGACCAACCTCACAGCCACAGGAATGCTGGACATGCCCTTGTCCAACAACTCAGTGTGTGGACACCCCCAAGTGCCTCCCACCACCAGCAACCCACTGCAAAGTGCGGAACGCCCCATGCGGCGACCGGTAGCGGCGTCGCAGCCGCAAACCGTAGCCGCCACCTCGGCGCCCGCCCACGCAGCCGCCACCTCCCCAGGTACCGATGCAACCAGTCTGGGTGAGCTACTACGCTCACTCAACGCTCTCCTGACCCAACTGCCAGTGCTCGTCACGGCAGTAACGGGGGCCCTCCAGGCCGTCGTTCCCTCAGCAGCCCACCATGGATAGACAGCAGATCCATGGTCTATCGGTATGCGTATTTAACGCAAACGGACTGGTAAAACAACAAGGTGAGTTTCGCCAATTTATACAGGACGAGGCAGTCGACCTGTGTCTAGTGTGCGAGACTCACCTGAAACCAGGAGTCCATGTAAAGGTAGCGAACTATGCCTGCTACCGCCACGACAGACCAACCGCCGGGGGAGGAACTGCCATCTATGTCAGGACCTCCCTACGACACCACCAGATTCACCTCCCAGCCCTGGCAACCCTTGAAGCCACAGGGGTCAATGTCTCCTCCATGGTGGGACAGATCACCTTCGTGGCCGCCTACAGGCCGCCACGCGGTAATCTCTTGGAGGCAGACTTTGACACACTACTGACGATTGGTGGACGGGTTTTCCTGGCTGGCGACTTTAACGCTAAGCACACGGAGTGGAACTCCCGTCTCACCAACGTCAGCGGTCGTCGACTCCTCCGTGCCGCCCTCCGCAACAGCGCCATCGCGCTCGGCCCCCAGGACCACACCATCTATCCACACCGAGGGCAGTCAGATGTTCTCGATATCGCCCTTATCAAGGGCATCGGGAACCACATGACCGCCGCCACCCGGTGTGCACTGTCGTCAGACCACCTACCAGTGGTCTACGACATCGACGTAAGGGGGGCCACCCTCCCACCCCGCCGTAGGAATTACCACCGTATGGACAGCGAGAGGTTTCAGGAGAACGTCCTGGAACTTCTCTCGGATGCTCCAGACCCCACGGAAGTGGGGGTAGACAACGTACTACGGTACTTCAACCGCCAGCTGCTACTTGCAGCTGAAGTAGCATCACCTCCTCCCCCGCGCCAGCCAAAGGATTTCGCCCGTAGCCTCCCGTTGCACATACGAGAGACTATACGGGAGAAGAACAGAGTGTTCCGTGAATGGCAACTCACGCGACAACCTGCCACCAAACGCCTCCTAAACAGGATGAGGAGGGAGATCAAAGCGGCGGTTGAGGAACATAGAAACCGCGACTGGGCCGACCTAGTCGCCACCCTCAACACAAAGGACGGCAGTGCTTGGCGAGTCGTCAAGTCCTTCCTGCGCCGGCGGCAGCGAGTCCCACCGCTGCAGGCTGGGCAGATGGTCGTCTGCAGTCCAGATGGGAAAGCAGGATTACTGGCCGACCACTTCGAGTCGTCATTCACCCCAGTGGATGACAATCTCGATGTGGCCCACATTGGCAGAGTGGAGGAAGAGCTCCCCATCTTCCTAGCAGCGAGAGAAGAAGGGGACAGGATCGACCCCATCTCAGAGGAGGAAGTGGCAGAACAGATACAGACGCTCAACACCAAAAGGGCGGGAGGCGTCGACGGCGTCAGCAACCACCTGCTGAAGAACTTGCCGGAGGGGGCTTACCAGCTCCTTACAGGCATCTTTAATCATGTCCTCCGCTCTGGG
>NW_026045672.1:0-13407 GCF_023898315.1 Schistocerca nitens
TTTACAGCAGGGTCATCTGGTTGTATGGCCACAAAGCAGATTCTCCATTCAACGGGTTTTTTGTGCATATGGGACTTCACATGCACCTTACTGAATAACGGATGTTTGGAATGTGATAAATCTTCTTGTTTAGCTATCTCCTTCATTTGCTTTATATTTTTAAAAATCGTATTCCAGTGGTCACTAAAATAATCAATGTGCTTCACAAATTGTGGTACATGTTTCTTCCCTCTCAGCAGGGAGATTCCGTTTGATGACTGCTATGTTTGTTCTACCATGGAGTGTGATTTTGTTGGATGGGAACCACCACTCCCAGCATTCTGACTATTGTAGTTATTAGCAAAGACTTCTTTCTTTTGCTAGGTGCTTCTCTTGATTGATACCGTTATCACTTATATTCATCAATTTCACAGTGGAGTAATGTACACTCCTGGAAATTGAAATAAGAACACCGTGAATTCATTGTCCCAGGAAGGGGAAGCTTTATTGACACATTCCTGGGGTCAGATACATCACATGATCACACTGACAGACCCACAGGCACATAGACACAGGCAACAGAGCATGCACAATGTCGGCACTAGTACAGTGTATATCCACCTTTCGCAGCAATGCAGGCTGCTATTCTCCCATGGAGACGATAGTAGAGATGCTGGATGTAGTCCTGTGGAACGGCTTGCCATGCCATTTCCACCTGGCGCCTCAGTTGGACCAGCGTTCGTGCTGGACGTGCAGACCGCGTGAGACGACGCTTCATCCAGTCCCAAACATGCTCAATGGGGGACAGATCCGGAGATCTTGCTGGCCAGGGTAGTTGACTTACACCTTCTAGAGCACGTTGGGTGGCACGGGATACATGTGGACATGCATTGTCCTGTAGGAACAGCAAGTTCCCTTGCCGGTCTAGGAACGGTAGAACGATGGGTTCGATGACGGTTTGGATGTACCGTGCACTATTCAGTGTCCCCTCGACAATCACCAGTGGTGTACGGCCAGTGTAGGAGATCGCTCCCCACACCATGATGCCAGGTGTTGGCCCTGTGTGCCTCGGTCGTATGCAGTCCTGATTGTGGCGCTCACCTGCACGGCGCCAAACACGAATACGACCATCATTGGCACCAAGGCAGAAGCGACTCTCAACGCTGAAGACAACACGTCTCCATTCGTCCCTCCATTCACGCCTGTCGCGACACCACTGGAGGCGGGCTGCACGATGTTGGGGCATGAGCGGAAGACGGCCTAACGGTGTGCGGGACCGTAGCCCAGCTTCATGGAGACGGTTGCGAATGGTCCTTGCCGATATCCCAGGAGCAACAGTGTCCCTAATTTGCTGGGAAGTGACGGTGCGGTCCCCTACGGCACTGCGTAGGATCCTACGGTCTTGGCGTGCATCCATGCGTCGCTGCGGTCCGGTCCCAGGTCGACGGGCACGTGCACCTTCTGCCGACCACTGGCGACAACATCGATGTACTGTGGAGACCTCACGCCCCACGTGTTGAGCAATTCGGCGGTACGTCCACCCGGCCTCCCGCATGCCCACTATACGCCCTCGCTCAAAGTCCGTCAACTGCACATACGGTTCACGTCCATGCTGTCGCGGCATGCTACCAGTGTTAAAGACTGCGATGGAGCTCCGTATGCCACGGCGAACTGGCTGACACTGACGGCGGCGGTGCACAAATGCTGCGCAGCTAGCGCCATTCGACGGCCAACACCGTGGTTCCTGGTGTGTCCGCTGTGCCGTGCGTGTGATCATTGCTTGTACAGCCCTCTCGCAGTGTCCGGAGCAAGTATGGTGGGTCTGACACACCGGTGTCAATGTGTTCTTTTTTCCATTTCCAGGAGTGTATTTGAATCGTGAAATGTGGTAAAGTGTTTGTTCTTTACAGCAGGGTCATCTGGTTGTATGGCCACAAAGCAGATTCTCCATTCAACGGGTTTTTTGTGCATATGGGACTTCACATGCACCTTACTGAATAACGGATGTTTGGAATGTGATAAATCTTCTTGTTTAGCTATCTCCTTCATTTGCTTTATATTTTTAAAAATCGTATTCCAGTGGTCACTAAAATAATCAATGTGCTTCACAAATTGTGGTACATGTTTCTTCCCTCTCAGCAGGGAGATTCCGTTTGATGACTGCTATGTTTGTTCTACCATGGAGTGTGATTTTGTTGGATGGGAACCACCACTCCCAGCATTCTGACTATTGTAGTTATTAGCAAAGACTTCTTTCTTTTGCTAGGTGCTTCTCTTGATTGATACCGTTATCACTTATATTCATCAATTTCACAGTGGAGTAATGTATTTGAATCGTGAAATGTGGTAAAGTGTTTATTCTTTACAGCAGGGTCATCTGGTTGTATGGCCACAAAGCAGATTCTCCATTCAACGGGTTTTTTGTGCATATGGGACTTCACATGCACCTTACTGAATAACGGATGTTTGGAATGTGATAAATCTTCTTGTTTAGCTATCTCCTTCATTTGCTTTATATTTTTAAAAATCGTATTCCAGTGGTCACTAAAATAATCAATGTGCTTCACAAATTGTGGTACATGTTTCTTCCCTCTCAGCAGGGAGATTCCGTTTGATGACTGCTATGTTTGTTCTACCATGGAGTGTGATTTTGTTGGATGGGAACCACCACTCCCAGCATTCTGACTATTGTAGTTATTAGCAAAGACTTCTTTCTTTTGCTAGGTGCTTCTCTTGATTGATACCGTTATCACTTATATTCATCAATTTCACAGTGGAGTAATGTATTTGAATCGTGAAATGTGGTAAAGTGTTTGTTCTTTACAGCAGGGTCATCTGGTTGTATGGCCACAAAGCAGATTCTCCATTCAACGGGTTTTTTGTGCATATGGGACTTCACATGCACCTTACTGAATAACGGATGTTTGGAATGTGATAAATCTTCTTGTTTAGCTATCTCCTTCATTTGCTTTATATTTTTAAAAATCGTATTCCAGTGGTCACTAAAATAATCAATGTGCTTCACAAATTGTGGTACATGTTTCTTCCCTCTCAGCAGGGAGATTCCGTTTGATGACTGCTATGTTTGTTCTACCATGGAGTGTGATTTTGTTGGATGGGAACCACCACTCCCAGCATTCTGACTATTGTAGTTATTAGCAAAGACTTCTTTCTTTTGCTAGGTGCTTCTCTTGATTGATACCGTTATCACTTATATTCATCAATTTCACAGTGGAGTAATGTATTTGAATCGTGAAATGTGGTAAAGTGTTTGTTCTTTACAGCAGGGTCATCTGGTTGTATGGCCACAAAGCAGATTCTCCATTCAACGGGTTTTTTGTGCATATGGGACTTCACATGCACCTTACTGAATAACGGATGTTTGGAATGTGATAAATCTTCTTGGTTAGGTATCTCCTTCATTTGCTTTATATTTTTAAAAATCGTATTCCAGTGGTCACTAAAATAATCAATGTGCTTCACAAATTGTGGTACATGTTTCTTCCCTCTCAGCAGGGAGATTCCGTTTGATGACTGCTATGTTTGTTCTACCATGGAGTGTGATTTTGTTGGATGGGAACCACCACTCCCAGCATTCTGACTATTGTAGTTATTAGCAAAGACTTCTTTCTTTTGCTAGGTGCTTCTCTTGATTGATACCGTTATCACTTATATTCATCAATTTCACAGTGGAGTTAATGTATTTGAATCGTGAAATGTGGTAAAGTGTTTGTTCTTTACAGCAGGGTCATCTGGTTGTATGGCCACAAAGCAGATTCTCCATTCAACGGGTTTTTTGTGCATATGGGACTTCACATGCACCTTACTGAATAACGGATGTTTGGAATGTGATAAATCTTCTTGTTTAGCTATCTCCTTCATTTGCTTTATATTTTTAAAAATCGTATTCCAGTGGTCACTAAAATAATCAATGTGCTTCACAAATTGTGGTACATGTTTCTTCCCTCTCAGCAGGGAGATTCCGTTTGATGACTGCTATGTTTGTTCTACCATGGAGTGTGATTTTGTTGGATGGGAACCACCACTCCCAGAATTCTGACTATTGTAGTTATTAGCAAAGACTTCTTTCTTTTGCTAGGTGCTTCTCTTGATTGATACCGTTATCACTTATATTCATCAATTTCACAGTGGAGTAATGTATTTGAATCGTGAAATGTGGTAAAGTGTTTGTTCTTTACAGCAGGGTCATCTGGTTGTATGGCCACAAAGCAGATTCTCCATTCAACGGGTTTTTTGTGCATATGGGACTTCACATGCACCTTACTGAGTAACGGATGTTTGGAATGTGATAAATCTTCTTGTTTAGCTATCTCCTTCATTTGCTTTATATTTTTAAAAATCGTATTCCAGTGGTCACTAAAATAATCAATGTGCTTCACAAATTGTGGTACATGTTTCTTCCCTCTCAGCAGGGAGATTCTGTTTGATGACTGCTATGTTTGTTCTACCATGGAGTGTGATTTTGTTGGATGGGAACCACCACTCCCAGCATTCTGACTATTGTAGTTATTAGCAAAGACTTCTTTCTTTTGCTAGGTGCTTCTCTTGATTGATACCGTTATCACTTATATTCATCAATTTCACAGTGGAGTAATGTATTTGAATCGTGAAATGTGGTAAAGTGTTTGTTCTTTACAGCAGGGTCATCTGGTTGTATGGCCACAAAGCAGATTCTCCATTCAACGGGTTTTTTGTGCATATGGGACTTCACATGCACCTTACTGAATAACGGATGTTTGGAATGTGATAAATCTTCTTGTTTAGCTATCTCCTTCATTTGCTTTATATTTTTAAAAATCGTATTCCAGTGGTCACTAAAATAATCAATGTGCTTCACAAATTGTGGTACATGTTTCTTCCCTCTCAGCAGGGAGATTCCGTTTGATGACTGCTATGTTTGTTCTATCATGGAGTGTGATTTTGTTGGATGGGAACCACCACTCCCAGCATTCTGACTATTGTAGTTATTAGCAAAGACTTCTTTCTTTTGCTAGGTGCTTCTCTTGATTGATACCGTTATCACTTATATTCATCAATTTCACAGTGGAGTAATGTATTTGAATCGTGAAATGTGGTAAAGTGTTTGTTCTTTACAGCAGGGTCATCTGGTTGTATGGCCACAAAACAGATTCTCCATTCAACGGGTTTTTTGTGCATATGGGACTTCACATGCACCTTACTGAATAACGGATGCTTGGAATGGGATAAATCTTCTTGTTTAACTATCTCCTTCATTTGCTTTATATTTTTAAAAATCGTATTCCAGCGGTCACTAAAATAATCAATGTGCTTCACAAATTGTGGTACATGTTTCTTCCCTCTCAGCAGGGAGATACCGTTTGATGACTGCTATGTTTGTTCTATCATGGAGTGTGATTTTGTTGGATGGGAACCACCACTCCCAGCATTCTGACTCTTGTAGTTATTAGCAAAGACTTCTTTCTTTTGCTAGGTGCTTCTCTTGATTGATACCGTTATCACTTATATTCATCAATTTCACAGTGGAGTAATGTATTTGAATCGTGAAATGTGGTAAAGTGTTTGTTCTTTACAGCAGGGTCATCTGGTTGTATGGCCACAAAGCAGATTCTCCATTCAACGGGTTTTTTGTGCATATGGGACTTCACATGCACCCTACTGAATAACGGATGTTTGGAATGTGATAAATCTTCTTGTTTAGCTATCTCCTTCATTTGCTTTATATTTTTAAAAATCGTATTCCAGTGGTCACTAAAATAATCAATGTGCTTCACAAATTGTGGTACATGTTTCTTCCCTCTCAGCAGGGAGATTCCGTTTGATGACTGCTATGTTTGTTCTACCATGGAGTGTGATTTTGTTGGATGGGAACCACCACTTCCAGCATTCTGACTATTGTAGTTATTAGCAAAGACTTCTTTCTTTTGCTAGGTGCTTCTCTTGATTGATACCGTTATCACTTATATTCATCAATTTCACAGTGGAGTAATGTATTTTAATCGTGAAATGTGGTAAAGTGTTTGTTCTTTACAGCAGGGTCATCTGGTTGTATGGCCACAAAGCAGATTCTCCATTCAACGGGTTTTTTGTGCATATGGGACTTCACATGCACCTTACTGAGTAACGGATGTTTGGAATGTGATAAATCTTCTTGTTTAGCTATCTCCTTCATTTGCTTTATATTTTTAAAAATCGTATTCCAGTGGTCACTAAAATAATCAATGTGCTTCACAAATTGTGGTACATGTTACTTCCCTCTCAGCAGGGAGATTCCGTTTGATGACTGCTATGTTTGTTCTACCATGGAGTGTGATTTTGTTGGATGGGAACCACCACTCCCAGCATTCTGACTATTGTAGTTATTAGCAAAGACTCCTTTCCTTTGCTAGGTGCTTCTCTTGATTGATACCGTTATCACTTATATTCATCAATTTCACAGTGGAGTAATGTATTTGAATCGTGAAATGTGGTAAAGTGTTTGTTCTTTACAGCAGGGTCATCTGGTTGTATGGCCACAAAGCAGATTCTCCATTCAACGGGTTTTTTGTGCATATGGGACTTCACATGCACCTTACTGAATAACGGATGTTTGGAATGTGATAAATCTTCTTGTTTAGCTATCTCCTTCATTTGCTTTATATTTTTAAAAATCGTATTCCAGTGGTCACTAAAATAATCAATGTGCTTCACAAATTGTGGTACATGTTTCTTCCCTCTCAGCAGGGAGATTCCGTTTGATGACTGCTATGTTTGTTCTACCATGGAGTGTGACTTTGTTGGATGGGAACCACCACTCCCAGCATTCTGACTATTGTAGTTATTAGCAAAGACTTCTTTCGTTTGCTAGGTGCTTCTCTTGATTGATACCGTTATCACTTATATTCATCAATTTCACAGTGGAGTAATGTATTTGAATCGTGAAATGTGGTAAAGTGTTTGTTCTTTACAGCAGGGTCATCTGGTTGTATGGCCACAAAGCAGATTCTCCATTCAACGGGTTTTTTGTGCATATGGGACTTCACATGCACCTTACTGAATAACGGATGTTTGGAATGTGATAAATCTTCTTGGTTAGGTATCTCCTTCATTTGCTTTATATTTTTAAAAATCGTATTCCAGTGGTCACTAAAATAATCAATGTGCTTCACAAATTGTGGTACATGTTTCTTCCCTCTCAGCAGGGAGATTCTGTTTGATGACTGCTATGTTTGTTCTACCATGGAGTGTGATTTTGTTGGATGGGAACCACCACTCCCAGCATTCTGACTATTGTAGTTATTAGCAAAGACTTCTTTCTTTTGCTAGGTGCTTCTCTTGATTGATACCGTTATCACTTATATTCATCAATTTCACAGTGGAGTTAATGTATTTGAATCGTGAAATGTGGTAAAGTGTTTGTTCTTTACAGCAGGGTCATCTGGTTGTATGGCCACAAAGCAGATTCTCCATTCAACGGGTTTTTTGTGCATATGGGACTTCACATGCACCTTACTGAATAACGGATGTTTGGAATGTGATAAATCTTCTTGTTTAGCTATCTCCTTCATTTGCTTTATATTTTTAAAAATCGTATTCCAGTGGTCACTAAAATAATCAATGTGCTTCACAAATTGTGGTACATGTTTCTTCCCTCTCAGCAGGGAGATTCCGTTTGATGACTGCTATGTTTGTTCTACCATGGAGTGTGATTTTGTTGGATGGGAACCACCACTCCCAGCATTCTGACTATTGTAGTTATTAGCAAAGACTTCTTTCTTTTGCTAGGTGCTTCTCTTGATTGATACCGTTATCACTTATATTCATCAATTTCACAGTGGAGTAATGTATTTGAATCGTGAAATGTGGTAAAGTGTTTGTTCTTTACAGCAGGGTCATCTGGTTGTATGGCCACAAAGCAGATTCTCCATTCAACGGGTTTTTTGTGCATATGGGACTTCACATGCACCTTACTGAATAACGGATGTTTGGAATGTGATAAATCTTCTTGGTTAGGTATCTCCTTCATTTGCTTTATATTTTTAAAAATCGTATTCCAGTGGTCACTAAAATAATCAATGTGCTTCACAAATTGTGGTACATGTTTCTTCCCTCTGAGCAGGGAGATTCCGTTTGATGACTGCTATGTTTGTTCTACCATGGAGTGTGATTTTGTTGGATGGGAACCACCACTCCCAGCATTCTGACTATTGTAGTTATTAGCAAAGACTTCTTTCTTTTGCTAGGTGCTTCTCTTGATTGATACCGTTATCACTTATATTCATCAATTTCACAGTGGAGTAATGTATTTGAATCGTGAAATGTGGTAAAGTGTTTGTTCTTTACAGCAGGGTCATCTGGTTGTATGGCCACAAAGCAGATTCTCCATTCAACGGGTTTTTTGTGCATATGGGACTTCACATGCACCTTACTGAATAACGGATGTTTGGAATGTGATAAATCTTCTTGTTTAGCTATCTCCTTCATTTGCTTTATATTTTTAAAAATCGTATTCCAGTGGTCACTAAAATAATCAATGTGCTTCACAAATTGTGGTACATGTTTCTTCCCTCTCAGCAGGGAGATTCCGTTTGATGACTGCTATGTTTGTTCTACCATGGAGTGTGATTTTGTTGGATGGGAACCACCACTCCCAGCATTCTGACTATTGTAGTTATTAGCAAAGACTTCTTTCTTTTGCTAGGTGCTTCTCTTGATTGATACCGTTATCACTTATATTCATCAATTTCACAGTGGAGTAATGTATTTGAATCGTGAAATGTGGTAAAGTGTTTGTTCTTTACAGCAGGGTCATCTGGTTGTATGGCCACAAAGCAGATTCTCCATTCAACGGGTTTTTTGTGCATATGGGACTTCACATGCACCTTACTGAATAACGGATGTTTGGAATGTGATAAATCTTCTTGTTTAGCTATCTCCTTCATTTGCTTTATATTTTTAAAAATCGTATTCCAGTGGTCACTAAAATAATCAATGTGCTTCACAAATTGTGGTACATGTTTCTTCCCTCTCAGCAGGGAGATTCCGTTTGATGACTGCTATGTTTGTTCTACCATGGAGTGTGAGTTTGTTGGATGGGAACCACCACTCCCAGCATTCTGACTCTTGTAGTTATTAGCAAAGACTTCTTTCTTTTGCTAGGTGCTTCTCTTGATTGATACCGTTATCACTTATATTCATCAATTTCACAGTGGAGTAATGTATTTGAATCGTGAAATGTGGTAAAGTGTTTGTTCTTTACAGCAGGGTCATCTGGTTGTATGGCCACAAAGCAGATTCTCCATTCAACGGGTTTTTTGTGCATATGGGACTTCACATGCACCTTACTGAATAATGGATGTTTGGAATGTGATAAATCTTCTTGTTTAGCTATCTCCTTCATTTGCTTTATATTTTTAAAAATCGTATTCCAGTGGTCACTAAAATAATCAATGTGCTTCACAAATTGTGGTACATGTTTCTTCCCTCTCAGCAGGGAGATTCCGTTTGATGACTGCTATGTTTGTTCTACCATGGAGTGTGAGTTTGTTGGATGGGAACCACCACTCCCAGCATTCTGACTCTTGTAGTTATTAGCAAAGACTTCTTTCTTTTGCTAGGTGCTTCTCTTGATTGATACCGTTATCACTTATATTCATCAATTTCACAGTGGAGTAATGTATTTGAATCGTGAAATGTGGTAAAGTGTTTGTTCTTTACAGCAGGGTCATCTGGTTGTATGGCCACAAAGCAGATTCTCCATTCAACGGGTTTTTTGTGCATATGGGACTTCACATGCACCTTACTGAGTAACGGATGTTTGGAATGTGATAAATCTTCTTGTTTAGCTATCTCCTTCATTTGCTTTATATTTTTAAAAATCGTATTCCAGTGGTCACTAAAATAATCAATGTGCTTCACAAATTGTGGTACATGTTTCTTCCCTCTCAGCAGGGAGATTCTGTTTGATGACTGCTATGTTTGTTCTACCATGGAGTGTGATTTTGTTGGATGGGAACCACCACTCCCAGCATTCTGACTATTGTAGTTATTAGCAAAGACTTCTTTCTTTTGCTAGGTGCTTCTCTTGATTGATACCGTTATCACTTATATTCATCAATTTCACAGTGGAGTAATGTATTTGAATCGTGAAATGTGGTAAAGTGTTTGTTCTTTACAGCAGGGTCATCTGGTTGTATGGCCACAAAGCAGATTCTCCATTCAACGGGTTTTTTGTGCATATGGGACTTCACATGCACCTTACTGAATAACGGATGTTTGGAATGTGATAAATCTTCTTGGTTAGGTATCTCCTTCATTTGCTTTATATTTTTAAAAATCGTATTCCAGTGGTCACTAAAATAATCAATGTGCTTCACAAATTGTGGTACATGTTTCTTCCCTCTCAGCAGGGAGATTCCGTTTGATGACTGCTATGTTTGTTCTACCATGGAGTGTGATTTTGTTGGATGGGAACCACCACTCCCAGCATTCTGACTATTGTAGTTATTAGCAAAGACTTCTTTCTTTTGCTAGGTGCTTCTCTTGATTGATACCGTTATCACTTATATTCATCAATTTCACAGTGGAGTAATGTATTTGAATCGTGAAATGTGGTAAAGTGTTTGTTCTTTACTGCAGGGTCATCTGGTTGTATGGCCACAAAACAGATTCTCCATTCAACGGGTTTTTTGTGCATATGGGACTTCACATGCACCTTACTGAATAACGGATGCTTGGAATGGGATAAATCTTCTTGTTTAACTATCTCCTTCATTTGCTTTATATTTTTAAAAATCGTATTCCAGCGGTCACTAAAATAATCAATGTGCTTCACAAATTGTGGTACATGTTTCTTCCCTCTCAGCAGGGAGATTCCGTTTGATGACTGCTATGTTTGTTCTATCATGGAGTGTGATTTTGTTGGATGGGAACCACCACTCCCAGCATTCTGACTCTTGTAGTTATTAGCAAAGACTTCTTTCTTTTGCTAGGTGCTTCTCTTGATTGATACCGTTATCACTTATATTCATCAATTTCACAGTGGAGTAATGTATTTGAATCGTGAAATGTGGTAAAGTGTTTGTTCTTTACAGCAGGGTCATCTGGTTGTATGGCCACAAAGCAGATTCTCCATTCAACGGGTTTTTTGTGCATATGGGACTTCACATGCACCTTACTGAATAACAGATGTTTGGAATGTGATAAATCTTCTTGTTTAGCTATCTCCTTCATTTGCTTTATATTTTTAAAAATCGTATTCCAGTGGTCACTAAAATAATCAATGTGCTTCACAAATTGTGGTACATGTTTCTTCCCTCTCAGCAGGGAGATTCCGTTTGATGACTGCTATGTTTGTTCTACCATGGAGTGTGATTTTGTTGGATGGGAACCACCACTCCCAGCATTCTGACTATTGTAGTTATTAGCAAAGACTTCTTTCTTTTGCTAGGTGCTTCTCTTGATTGATACCGTTATCACTTATATTCATCAATTTCACAGTGGAGTAATGTATTTGAATCGTGAAATGTGGTAAAGTGTTTGTTCTTTACAGCAGGGTCATCTGGTTGTATGGCCACAAAGCAGATTCTCCATTCAACGGGTTTTTTGTGCATATGGGACTTCACATGCACCTTACTGAATAACGGATGTTTGGAATGTGATAAATCTTCTTGTTTAGCTATCTCCTTCATTTGCTTTATATTTTTAAAAATCGTATTCCAGTGGTCACTAAAATAATCAATGTGCTTCACAAATTGTGGTACATGTTTCTTCCCTCTCAGCAGGGAGATTCCGTTTGATGACTGCTATGTTTGTTCTACCATGGAGTGTGATTTTGGTGGATGGGAACCACCACTCCCAGCATTCTGACTATTGTAGTTATTAGCAAAGACTTCTTTCTTTTGCTAGGTGCTTCTCTTGATTGATACCGTTATCACTTATATTCATCAATTTCACAGTGGAGTAATGTATTTGAATCGTGAAATGTGGTAAAGTGTTTGTTCTTTACAGCAGGGTCATCTGGTTGTATGGCCACAAAGCAGATTCTCCATTCAACGGGTTTTTTGTGCATATGGGACTTCACATGCACCTTACTGAATAACGGATGTTTGGAATGTGATAAATCTTCTTGTTTAGCTATCTCCTTCATTTGCTTTATATTTTTAAAAATCGTATTCCAGTGGTCACTAAAATAATCAATGTGCTTCACAAATTGTGGTACATGTTTCTTCCCTCTCAGCAGGGAGATTCCGTTTGATGACTGCTATGTTTGTTCTACCATGGAGTGTGATTTTGTTGGATGGGAACCACCACTCCCAGCATTCTGACTATTGTAGTTATTAGCAAAGACTTCTTTCTTTTGCTAGGTGCTTCTCTTGATTGATACCGTTATCACTTATATTCATCAATTTCACAGTGGAGTAATGTATTTGAATCGTGAAATGTGGTAAAGTGTTTGTTCTTTACAGCAGGGTCATCTGGTTGTATGGCCACAAAGCAGATTCTCCATTCAACGGGTTTTTTGTGCATATGGGACTTCACATGCACCTTACTGAATAACGGATGTTTGGAATGTGATAAATCTTCTTGGTTAGGTATCTCCTTCATTTGCTTTATATTTTTAAAAATCGTATTCCAGTGGTCACTAAAATAATCAATGTGCTTCACAAATTGTGGTACATGTTTCTTCCCTCTCAGCAGGGAGATTCCGTTTGATGACTGCTATGTTTGTTCTACCATGGAGTGTGATTTTGTTGGATGGGAACCACCACTCCCAGCATTCTGACTATTGTAGTTATTAGCAAAGACTTCTTTCTTTTGCTAGGTGCTTCTCTTGATTGATACCGTTATCACTTATATTCATCAATTTCACAGTGGATTTAATGTATTTGAATCGTGAAATGTGGTAAAGTGTTTGTTCTTTACAGCAGGGTCATCTGGTTGTATGGCCACAAAGCAGATTCTCCATTCAACGGGTTTTTTGTGCATATGGGACTTCACATGCACCTTACTGAATAACGGATGTTTGGAATGTGATAAATCTTCTTGTTTAGCTATCTCCTTCAGTTGCTTTATATTTTTAAAAATCGTATTCCAGTGGTCACTAAAATAATCAATGTGCTTCACAAATTGTGGTACATGTTTCTTCCCTCTCATCAGGGAGATTCCGTTTGATGACTGCTATGTTTGTTCTACCATGGAGTGTGATTTTGTTGGATGGGAACCACCACTCCCAGCATTCTGACTATTGTAGTTATTAGCAAAGACTTCTTTCTTTTGCTAGGTGCTTCTCTTGATTGATACCGTTATCACTTATATTCATCAATTTCACAGTGGAGTAATGTATTTGAATCGTGAAATGTGGTAAAGTGTTTGTTCTTTACAGCAGGGTCATCTGGTTGTATGGCCACAAAGCAGATTCTCCATTCAACGGGTTTTTTGTGCATATGG